>NC_087063.1:54108772-54259035 GCF_963678635.1 Symsagittifera roscoffensis | reverse complement strand
TCTTCCTTCGGGTCCGGTACCGTGAAGCCCCCAGCAACGGTTCCACTTCCATCATAATCCTGTGTACATCGTCCTTTTCATCTATGGTTGGGAAATCGGTGGGCAACGCTCCGCTCGCCTCCTTCTTCTGGAATTCACTCACATTATCCTCACTCAACCTCATGAACTCATCATCCAATACGTCTTGCAACTCGCCTCCAGTTCTCTTTGGGACGGGCCGAAGGATCTTCGTCAGTAAATCATATGACCTCTCCGACATCCCGACCAACCTCACGCACTTTACCGCAGAGAAGAGTTGGTCGACCAACACCTGCTGCGTCCTCGCGTCTATCACCACCATGTTGCAATATGGTGCAGAGCTCGAACCCACCAGTTATTTCGAACCAGTAGCTCTATGATAGGCCTCACTGTCTTTCAAATTCATCTCGTTCTCCAGAGCCTCTCGCCAAACTCCAATCTTTTGCTCAGTCTGCAATTCTCTAGAGAATACTTCCACACTAAGGGACGTAACTAGCCCATTGGCACGCTCCAGGCGATCCAATGATTCTATAGAGCTCGTCATACTGCAAAATCCCAAGGCAGTGATCAAGTTCACTTCCGTTACTCCGTGACAGTCCGCGATCAACTCCAGTCCACTTTTGTCCGACATGCTCAACCTCCTGTACACTTGAGCTAGTTGGCGATGCTGCTCACTCAGCGTGTTCATACATGTCCATCCATACATGTCCATCCATTCCTCTACTGTAGGCTAAACAGGTGCCCTGTCTCAACCAATCACTCAATGGATTTCCCTCGGACGGTTCCGTGGATGGGTTGCTCTTCTGTTTCGTTATTCTCAGAGCCAGCAGATGTGTAGACTCGCTTCATCATCCAAATCCAATTTCAAATCTGCCGTCATATCCCAGAATAAATCGGCGTTTGGATGTGGACACCAGGAAGGCTTCATGAGCTCCCACATGGTTACTACGCTGGTCTTCAAGGGACCGTCCCAAGAACCACAATCAAAGCTCACTTGCCCCTTTAGCTCGGGAACCGAGGGTTCAACCACTCGTTCCTCCAAAATGATTCCCAGCTTGGGTTGTTCCACCATCAATATGCCAGTTTCTTTGACTCGCTCGACCCAGAACTCAAGTACCACAACGTGCTCATAGTCAAAGTATGCTTCCCTTGCTTCCTCGACCACGAAGGGATTGTACGCCATCCCTGGTATGAATGACACAGATTGGAATTACTTCAACTTCCCCAGTGTTGCATAGTTCTTCTGTCCCCTGCTTCAATTGACTCCCGGCTCACTTTCAACTCCTTGTTTGAGTATCTTCTCACTTCTTCCAACCTGCGATAGCTTTGAATGTCGTTCAACTCCTTATTTGGTATGAGCAGCGGCATGTCCCTCAGAAAAATTCGTTCACAATCAACTCCCCCTTGTTGAATGGTTTTCATGCATTCTTCCAACACAGGAGTGGGGATACGATCCTTCACGAACCTCACAAAGCAAAGGGCATCTTTACGTTTAGCCCAGGCTCTAGAAATCAACACTCGCAGGGCTTCCATCGACTCCAATTCCTGTTCCTTTGATTTCTAGTCGCTGTTGGTCCCATATTTCGATTTCTTGATTCCCATTGAACACCAGGCCAGTCGTACCTGCAAGTCAGTTCTTGCACACGGATATGCCAGGTATGCTGCCACGGTCTAACAGCTTCTCCAGCCCGATTTCACTTGCCTCCGAGGACATCACCGTGCCGTATTCTTTCCGACTCAAATTAGAGTTTTCCGTCAGCTCCTTCAAATACTCTTGCATGGCTTGCTTCTCATCCCAGGCCGTCAAGTGCCCTCTCGCGGAATTCTTTGCCTTAAGCATCTCTATATAACCCCCTGCTGGATCTCCCATGTGAACTGAGTCTGGCACTGTGATCCGACTATACTCGACTATGCCGAGTTGTCCCTCCAGCTTCATCCAGGCCATGTTGATTCGCGAGGACTTGTAATAGTCGAGCCCTCCAGATCCACACTGACTGATGACTTCCATTTCGAGCTCCGAGTCCGCCAAAGTCCGTTCGCTTTTATTCGATCTTGTGGCTGTTGAGGTCAAACCTGCCAATTGAATAGGGGGTATCAGGTTCCCTTTTTCTTCCCCGGCCAGCGTCGCACCATCTCCTTGTCAACTCTCACTTGGACGAGCTACTTTTGTCAACGAGGCCACCACTGCACTGGCTTTCGACTTCACCACTTTCTGATTCACAGTTTTGCTTCCTATACTCCCTTTCAACCTCTTCAGCCCTTTCTTGGCTCGCCTGACAGGTAGTTTTCTCGCGATCTGCTGATCATCGGCGCTGTCCTCCGTAACTGACTCGGTCAGAACATCAGACTCTACGGAGCTCATAAACTTCCCCAGAACCTCGCGCATGGTGAGTTGGTTCAACCCCACCTTCATTGCGGACTGCGTCCCGTACCTGTGTATCACGCCCCAACCCTTTCAATGAAGGTCACTCGGTTCCAGGTCACTCCTGCATTTCGTTCAAGCTCACTCTGGTATCTCTCCCACTCCTCTTCAGGCAACGTGCTCAGGAAGGATACCCTCATGGTCTCGTCAATTATTCTCCTCCTTGGTGATTCATGGAACAGTTTCTGTATGCCCCTACTCCGGTATTCCATTGCCAGGCCTGTTGGATCCACTGGGGATAAACTGGCCGCGCCTCCCTCGTAGGGGACATGAAAGACGATGGTGTCATCAGCAATGTATTTCCATCGATTTCCCCGTCGTCGTCTTCACTGAACTGGTTTTCCAGCAAGTCTCTCTCCAACGCCCCCAAGTCTAATCCATCTGACTTGTCTCCCTTTCCCTCCATATGATCGTAATCCTGATCCATCCGCTCATCATCTTTCGTGTCTGGTTTCGGCCCAGGTCCCGAAGGGCCTTGTTGCATATCCATGCCCGAGTCCGGCCGCGCCGGTACGGTTAGATCCCCTGCATGATAGAATAACTCATCATTCACCAGGAATTCCACAGATTCGTCGCCATATGGCGACAGCTCATCGACCGTCATGTACAGGCCTCCTCTGCACTCCTTTGCCACTTCCAATAGTATCACTTTCACTTCTCCTGGCCATTTCAATCGTGACCAATCATCGGCTGGTGTGTACACATCATTCCACACGTCAGCGGAAACCCCTGGCCTCCTGGAAGGTGGTGCCTTGATCTTCTTCCGGCTCCATGTATCAGGAAACGTGAAGTCAAACGTGTGCATGGCCGCAAAGTTCCAACTGATGTAGCGCGGCTCCATCCCTTCACTCCATTTCCGTGTTTTCCCTTACGCATCACGAGCCGCTCCGATGCGAGGGGCAATGGCAGGAGACGAGACTCCCAACAACATCCTCCTTATCGGTGAATATCGGGGGCATTGGTAGGGCAGCGACTTGAACCCGGAAAGCCGCACTTGCTGATTCTCCTTGACATGTGCATATGCTTCCGGCCAAACTGGAACCCGCATCGCCTCTCCTGAATCCTTCACCACTGGTCGCAGATTCCAAAGTTTAGGACTAAACTGGGTATGGGACAGGTCCTCGCCGCCCATTCTGCATTTCAAATTGTCGTTGAAGTCCATCAACATCCATCCCGGCCCCGCTACTCTTCTGAATAACCTGTCGTCGCTGGCCAATCCTCTCAACTATTTCTGTTCCACCCAGTTCAGCACGGAACAATCGACAACGGAGACTAAATTGAAATACAACACCGAGTTCCTATATGCCTTCACTTGCACGTCTGGGAACACGGATGACATCACAGGTCCGTACACCACTGTGACGAACTCCCTTACTCCATGGACCAGAGCCAGCGGATCGATCCGCATCATCACAGCCAGATCTGTCAGCAAGGGCATACCACAATACTGTTTGCACTCACTCGCTCCCGTTGCCACCTTGTCCTCCCCTGTGACACTCCTATTCTGTTGCAGGAGGTACTGGAGCAAGATTATCCCCCAGTCCTTTATTTTCCTGTATGAGGCGGTTTCCAACTGCGCGTTGAAATCTCGACTTGCTCCCTGCAGTTGTTCGGGATAGCGTAAAAGCACGAACAAATCGTCCAACCGACCATATGTCATGGTGATCTCTTGACTATTCACCAGGCGCCTGGTCGGGTGGTTTAGAGAACTGCCTGTACATCTTATGATGCTTGTTGTTGGGCTTATTCTCTGTCAGGAATTTGCCCCTCTGGGAAGGTGCTGTCAATTCCCTGGCTCTCCGACGGACGTCCGTAAGAGATCGGGTATTCAAGGGCCCAAAGGTATTGTCCTGAGGCAATCCCTTAAAGTCCATGAACCTGAGCGTGGTAGCGGAGCTAAACTTTTCCTGTTCCACTAACAGCCAGTCCACACCCGGTGTTCGATATAATCCCGACACTGTGGTACCATATCGACCCATCATCCTCCTTGCATCCACTCGACATGTCAATGTGTTCATGTTCATGTTCGTTGACATATCCGTTTTATACTGTCCCCAACCGCTGGGATCTGGACGGTTCCAAAGCAGCACGCTGCTTGGCTCAATTCCTTCCTCCGGCGTGGCGCTCGTCGGTGTGTTTCCTGTAGTAGCAGGAGTTGCTGTGGCGGGCGGATTACTCGTCCTCGATATAGTCTGAGAGCTAGTCTGACACTGATCAATTGGGCTCCCAAGTCGGCTCTCCAACGGTTGTCTTCTAGGGGGAGGAGCAGTCCCCAACCTTTCTCTCTCATCTGAGCTTGGAGCAACGGTAGCTGTTGCCCCCGTTTCCATTGCCAGGGGCCCGAGGCGATTGGCGAGTGGTTGCGCCACATTACCCCGCACTCTACTTCCTCCAGTCGAACTTGTCTAAGCCAGTGAGTTGGTTGTCCTCAATTTTTGCTCAATTTCCCCTATCTGTGTCTGGAACACGTCGTTTATCCATCGCCTCCCTTGCTGAGTGTTGAAGTGCATCCCATCTCTGGTGAGTGCGAGTTGATCAATCATGCGCAGCATATTCTCAAGATCCATGAATCACAGCTCGCTGGGACTGCTTCTCACAAGACTGCGGGTCATATCGTTCCACCGGGTCAGATTGCCCTTCATAAAATCTGCCACTGGCGTGCCCACCTCCGGGTTCTGGGGCATTGTGCACAGCACCACGAGCCTGGGCCTATATTTCTGCTTCAGTTCGTTCAGAAAGCAGATTAGTAGGGGCTCCCACTTGCCTTCTGGGGTTACAGGGACCCTTGAAAGGTCATTGGTCCCGAGCCTTATCACCAACGTGTCTAGGTGATCCTCGCCGTGGAACTCCATCATCTTTATGACCTGAGCCACGGAGGCCCCTCAAAAAGATAGAACAGTGGTCTGACCACTCACAAAGATCTCGTTCAGATCCCTCACTAAACTATCTCCAACAATCAAATGACGACTCTCTAGGGGAATAGCCTGGTTGCTTATGGCAGGGTTCCAGCTCATGTCGTTCAAACAAGCTCGAGGATGCTCAGCGGCTATTTGCACGAACAGGTTGCGCACCGCTAGGTTCTTCCTGACGTCCATTACGCGAGATCTCTACGCTTTATCAGGAAACGTGAAGTCAAACGTGTGCATGGCCGCAACGTTCCAACTGATGAAGAGCGCGGCTCCATCCCTTCACTCCATTTCCGCGTTTTCTCTTACCCATCACGAGCCTCTATGGATATCGGGGGCATTGGTAGGGCAGCGACCTGGACCCGGAAAGCCGCACTTGCTGATTCTCCTCGACGTGTGCATATGCTTCCGGCCAAACTGGGACCCGCATCGCCTCTCCTGGATCCTTCAGCAATGGTCGCAGATTCCAAAGTTTAGGATTAAACTGGATATGGAAAAGGTCCTCGCCGCCCATTCTGCATTTGAAATTGTTGTTGAAGTCCATCAACATCCATCCCGGCTCCGCTACTCTTCCGAATAACCTGTCGTCGCTGACCAATCCTCTCAGCTCTTTCTGTTCCACCCAGTTCAGCACGGAACAATCCACAACGGAGACTAAGGTAAATACAACACCGAGTTGCTGTATGCCTTCACTTGCACGTCTGGGAACACGGATGACATCACAGGTCCGTACACCACTGTGACGAACTCCCTTACTCCATGGACCAGAGCCAGCGGATCGATCCGCATCATCACAGCCATATCTGTCAGCAAGGGCATACCACAATACTGTTTGCACTCACTCGCTCCCGTTGCCACCTTGTCCTCCCCTGTGACACTCCTATTCTGTTGCAGGAGGTACTGGAGCAAGATTATTCCCCAGTCCTTTATTTTCCTGTATGAGGCGGTTTCCAACTGCGCGTTGAAATCTCGACTTGCTCCCTGCAGTTGTTCGGGATAGCGTAAAAGCACGAACAAATCGTCCAACCAACCATATGTCATGGCGATCAGGGTAAAAGTCCATCCAATCTCAGGTCTGCCACCGCTTGGGTGAAGAGATTCGCAGGTCCCTTCACAAATTTCTCGTGACCAAAAAATACGTACAGTGCTAAAACCAGACCAATCGTCAGTTTTCGAATGTCCTTGACGAAGCTCGCGACTAGATTCCAGGAGGCCCTCGGGTAACACGTAGACAGGAAGAATGGCGTCCATCCCACTCCCATTCCACCCAAGATAGCGGCTGATCTCTCATATTGTGTCTTCGTGGTCAAAATAACCGATTGGAATATAAATAGCGATATTGTGTTCACGTCTTGCATCAACTGCAACATCATGCCTCCGGCTAACTCCTTCTCGTTGAACAAGTTTCTCAGATAAGTGTGTTTCTTCTTGATTACTGCCGGTGCATGCTCGAACGCATCTTCTCCTAAGGTACACACTCTTGGCGACAAACACAACCATGAATTGGTGTGTGGCTTCTTTCTCAAGGCCAACGCCATGAGGTCCTCTTTTGCCGATGTCATTTTTATTCTGACCGTCCTCCCCTGTTCTTTTCTAGCATAATCCATCTTTCTGAACCAGAGGTCGTTGACCACCTGTTGTACTAACAATTTATCATCATCTACTCCTGGCCTCAACTTCAGTAACTTGGCAAAATTGGACAGCTCCAACCCCAGGACTTCGTCCAGCACCAACCTAGTCGTGCTGCAATCCTTTAATCCCTGGATGGCATTGGAAATGTCCGCCCAGATCGCAGGAAGCTCAGAACGGGTTGCTTAATAGATATTGGGGTCCGCTATTCTGTTCGGCGTGGGTATTATCACGCTGAATCGTCGCTCTGCTACAGATGTGACCATCGTGTAAACAAATTGTAAGGGTTCTGGCAATGTGGCATACCCGCTGCACTGATGCCTCTACATCGGTCATTGCTGAGAGCAACGTCATTATAGCCTCCCCTTTGACATCATTGCTCGGGATTGAGCCATCTGTCAGACGGGACAACAACCCTTTGCTCTGCAGCTGGTCATTCAAGCCGGCAATTACTATCACCTGCGGATCCATGCTGATCGTCTTCCGCTCGCTTATTGTCATGCCTACTGGTGGCCCCCAGTCAAACTTGGGCGCTGTCAAGAAAATCACGTCGGGCCAAAAGAGGGAACGAGGCGTGTAGAGATAATCTGAACTGGCCACTATGAGATGTTTGGTAGCCCCTATATTCAGGGGATCATAGGCAGCAAATAGGCTGTCATCCACTGGCGCCTTCAGTCCCGCGTATCTCCTATTGTCTCCCTCCACCGAGGTTGCTCGGGGATAGACTCTTGAATATTCACCAAGCACCTGGCCGGGTGGTTTAGAGAACTGCCTGTACATCTTATGATGCTTGTTGCTGGGTTTATTCTCTGTCAGGATTTTGCCCCTCTGGGAAGGTGTTGTCAATTCCCTGGCTCTCCGACGGACGTCCGTAAGAGATCTGGTATTCAAGGGCCCAAAGGTATTGTCCTGAGGCAATCCATTAAGGTCCACGAACCTGAGCGTGGTCGCGGAGCTAAACAGTTTCTGTTCCACTAACAGCCAGTCCACACCCGGTATTCGATATAATCCCGACAATGTGGTACCATCTCCACCCATCATCCTCCTTGCATCCACTCGACATGTCAATGTGTTCATGTTCAATTTCGTTGACATATTCGTTTTATACTGTCCCCAACCGCTGGGATCAGGACGGTACCAAAGCAGCAGGCTGCTTGGCTCAATTCCTTTCGCCGGTGTGGCGCTCGTCGATGGGTTTCCTGTAGAAGCAGGAGTTGCGGTGGCGGGCGGATTACTCGTCCTCGATATAGTCTGAGAGCTAGTCTGACACTGATCCATTGGTCTCCCAAGTCGGCTCTCCAACGGTTGTCTTCTAGGGGGAGGAGCAGTCCCCAACCTTTCTCTCACATCTGAGCTTGGAGCAACGGGAGCGGTTGCTCGCGTTTCCATTGCCAGGGGACTCTACCTCCTCCAGTCGAACTGGTCTGAGCCAGTGAGTCGGTTGTCCTCAATTTTTGCTCCATTTTCCCTATCTGTGTCTGGAACACGTCGTTTATCCACCGCCTCCCTTGCTGAGTGTTGAAGTGTATCCCATCTCTGGTGAGCGCGAGTTGATCAATCTTGCGCAGCATATTCTCAAGATCCATGAGTCGCAGCTCGCTGGGATTGCTTCTCACAAGACTGCGGGTCATATCGTTCCACCGGGTCAGATTGCCCTTCATAAAATCTGCCACTGGCGTGCCCACCTCCGGGTTCTGCGGCATTGTGCACAGCACCACGAGCCTGGGCCTATATTTCTGCTTCAGTTCGTTCAGAAAGCAGATCAGTAGGGGCTCCCACTTGCCTTCTGGGGTTACAGGGACCCTTGGAACGTCATTGGTCCCGAGCATTATCACCAACGTGTCTAGGTGATCCTCGCCGTGGAAGTCCATCATCTTGATGAACTGAGCCACGGAGGTCCCTCAAAATGATAGAAAAGTGGTCTGACCACTCACAAAGATCTCGTTCAGATCCCTCACTAAACTATCTCCAACAACCAAATGACGACTCCCTAGGGGAATAGCCTGGTTGCTTATGGCAGGGTTCCAGCTCATGCCGTTCAAACAAGCTCGAGGATTCTCAGCGGCTACTTGCACGAACAGGTTGCGCACCGCTAGGTTCTTCCTGACGTCCACTACGCGAGATCTCTGAGTCGTTCCGCCATACGCAGTTCCCGTTGGTACTATGGCTCGAGGTATTCGCTCCGAGCTACTTGAGGAATGATCAAGGCTTTGGGAAGGAACGACCGTACCCAGCGTCCGGCCAATGGTCCTGTTGATCTCATTCATCGCTGCTCTGGCCACCTGATTGAATGACTCTTGAAACTGAGGAGCCAAATAGGTGCCTGAACGATCCGGTATCGTACTCCTCGGGTTCGGAGCAGACTGTGGTGTTTGCTGGGGAGCCCCGGGATTTCTCGGAGCACACAGCTCCTGTGCCTTCGTCTTGGGACGTGTGTTCCCTGGATCCATCCGAGGAAATCATCGTAGCCAGAACCTCCGGTGACACTGGACTCACCTTCGCCATATATAGTTCCTTCAGATGTTTTATTTCCTCTTCTTTGTAGGCTATTTGCAGATCATCGAACTTCTTCTTCCACTCGTCTCTTTCTCGAGCTATTGCCCTGTACTCCTCCAGCTTGGCATACAGCTCCCTCTGATGCTTTTCTTTCTTTTCTAAGGTCTCAATAGTCTCCGAGGTCTGGATCTCCATCTCACTCATCTTCACTCTCTTCAGTGAAGAGCAGCCGTTGGAGAATCTGCCGAGTGTGACGGGCCCGGCCCATCACGTAGTCTCTTCGCTCCGATGAGCGGCTGCACTGGTTGAACAGGTAAGGGCATCTCACTTAGCCGGTGATCCCTCTGCTCGCCTAGTCCCGGCTCACGAGCCAAGTCGTTTCCAGACATTTTTTCTCGCCGCCATCTTATCAGTCGGTTTTGACCTCTCTCGGCGGTCCCGGACTCACCGAAGGCCAGCATCAAAACTACTTCAGTGGGGCGATTCCCTCGACCCTCTAGTCCTAACGCATTGAGGAGCACGACCACAAACATCGCCAGTCCCGGGTCCTTTTGTGCAAAATCACAGTCAATCAGCCGCTGATATATCTCATCCAGAGTCGCTCCCAGACTGGCTGAGACAATTTCCTTTAAGTCATTTGTGTCACCCATCGTTCTATCGTATGTATCTTTTCGTCGTGTTCTTTCGATTCTTCAAAAACAATAAACCAAATTGGATCAATCAAGATCTAAAAAGCAAATCAAGACTTAAAACCATCATTTCATACCGTTCGATTTCCAGGATAAAACATCATTCGCATCTTTTAAAAACAATCCATCGAAATTCTCTTTCGTTCTTGATTTAAAAACTAGCACCAAGGTGGATCGTTCACCTGCGATTGTGCCATTCTGCCAGATGACACAGCACAACCTTCCGGCGACATAAAAAAGAGTGACTAGAGGCCTTATGAACAAAAAAGTGTTGCGACGGAGGGTCAGAATGTTCTAGAATTTTTATTTTTAAAATTTCGATTGGAAGAAGAACATTTCTGAGAAATAGAGAAAAGACGGCCATTTTGAATAAAAAGACGAAAAGGAGAACAACGAAAAATATCGTGAAGAACAGTCGTATCAGAGAAGAAAAATACGAAGCCTCTTATCGTGGCAATAACACACGATAAGAACCTTAGCGACGGAAAATTGTGGAGAAGGAGGCTTCAGTGGGGGAAGAAATATACCACGGAACCCTCCCGGGACACGAAATATAAGAGATAAGAGTGTTATCTCAAGAATATTACGGGAGAGGAGGCTTGGTCCCCCAGAGACTGTCTATGTGAAGGGACTGTATAGACTGACTGTATAGCTGCTATAATGTCATAGATCTTAATTAACACCGTTATTATTTAATATTTCAGAGCATGAGTAGCTAGAAAAAGGAAAGGGTAAATCCATCTCCAATGGATTTAATATAAAACTGTCTCACAAAAACATATAAAATAGGTTGTTCGAGCCGTGTTTTTAATGACAATCACGTAGTCTGAGGATCCGAGACTCAGCTATGTGGTTGTGTTCGCATGTAAACGAAAGCTGATCAAAAGTCGTTTGACTGATGGCCTAAAAATGGTAACTTTTTACTTTGCCCTAGACAGACCAGAAAATCAACTGGCAAGGTCGAGACGGTGAAAAACGAGTAGAATTAAGGTAATTGACGCCTGCCAGTCGTTAATAGGTACTTTTTCTACGCTCCGTCGCTGTGTGATATTTGGGCGAATGTTACATAGACGTTTTTATGGCGCTCCTGGGTGGGCCTGTTAAAGGCATGAAACCATCATGATCAGCAAGCGTTTCAGCGACGTACCCTCCGCTCCGGGCGTATGCCCGAGTTAGAGGCCTTAATGACCGTTATTGCACTAGGGGGAAGGTGCGTACCCTCCGTCTAGTGCAATTTAGCTTTTTAACTTAGTTAACACCGAAAATTCCGGGGGCCGGAGGGTTAGGTGGGAAATCTAGAGCCCGCTTGTCCTGAGGTCCCAGGACCAAAAACAATTAAAGAGAAAGCGTAAAACCAAACAAAAATAGTGTCTAACCAAGAAAAAGCCAAAAATAAATTTATTTGAAAACAAAAAAGTACAAAAAACAGTGAAAAATCTAAAAAAAAAGACCAAAAACAGTAAAAAACATAGTGACAGTTTATATGTTATTTCCGGACGAGACGTGATTTGACCTTCCTATTTGTTGTTGTTTCAGATTGATTTATATCGTTTCTGATAGAAAGATTGTGTGTTTTGGTGAAGGGTTGGATACCCTCCCTCGAGTGTAATTTGAGTGTTTAAGCACGTTAATGGTAATTTTGCCGGTGGCCGGAGGGTAGAGTGGCAAGCTGATCAACGTGTTCCACACTCAACAGGGACATCAAGGACAACATCCGCAACGACTGTTGGGTATCGTTGAAGCAATTTTAGTACCATTCGGGTACTATTTCTTTAAAACTTAAGTGGTGGGGGGCACGATTGGCGCGGTCCGATTGTACCCTCCATCGATTACAAATTTCCGAGTTAAGGGTCTTAATTCGGATATTTTGGTGCAAAGGAGGGTATAGTACTATTCATTAACGACTATTAATAGATTATTATCCTTATTATATAATACTTATCTCCTATTTAGACCCAAGAAACACCCATTTTTTGTCGAAAATTACCAATTTTCGACCAAACCGTAGACCCCCAAATTTTCGGATATCCGAGCTTTTCCGATAGGCAAAAAGCTTTTATATAGAGAGTAGCTACGTAGTTCGATCCCCTTCACTAAAGAAACCGCGTGAGCAAAGACTCAGTAGAAGTTAGAAAAACGAAAATTTTTCGATCAAAATTTTGATAATTTTCTGTATTTTGTCAATCTGTTTTGGGGATCGAGTTTTTGGGTTTTTAGAGTTAGAGCAATAAAATTTTTTGCGTTAGGAGCGTGCTAGCATAACGTGCTCGGTTACTAGAGAAATTTTTGGGTAACCCTCCGAGTAGCTCCGTGGATAGAGCTAACGACTTAAGGTTTGGAAAAGGAAGGAATCGGAGGGTCCAAATTTGATAGTTTTTGGCCAAATTTTTGTTTCTAAACCAATTTTGGTCCGGTTTTTTGCATTATTCCAGTGCCGTACAGGGCTGCTACGCTCATTTCAAGTATTTTTAGGCACTTTTGACCGGAATTGCGGAAAAAGTCTTTCAGAACCTATATAGGTGGTGAAAAAAGGCCATTTTGACGAACGCGTTTTTGGAAATTTCTCAAAGACTTGTTATCCGATCGGGATAATTTTGGTACCATAAGTCGACGTTTTTGACCACTTTTCCGAATCGCAACCGTTTTTGGGTTGATTATTTCGGAAAAGAAAATTTTTTTAGAATTTGTTGGTTCGGAGGGTCCAAATTACAGGTAACCCTCCGAGCAGCAGAAAATTTTATCAAAACATCTTTTTATTCAATTGGGAAGGTTGACCGTGTCAGCCAACCTAGTTTTAAGTCAGGTAGACCGCTTTCAGAGGCTTTACTGCGGTGATATAACCCTTTTTCTTGATTTTGGGGGAACCCTCCGAAGTGACCCTTCGGAGTCAGCTAAACCCTTTAGCAACCCTCCTTAGTGGAAAATTTCCACGAGATCACCCTAAGAAGTTAAAACAGCTCCCCTTAGAGCTCCTAGCTTGTTTTGACGCTTTTTGAAGCTAGGGGGAGAACCTTCTAAGCGAGATCAAAAAATTTGAAAATTTTGGAGGTACCCTCCGAAGTAACCCTCCGGAGCATACTAAGCATCTTATTGACCCTCCTTAGTAAATTTAGGGGGACCCTCCGAAGTAACTTGGGTGATTAGGATACCCTCCGAAGTAACTTGGGTGATCAAGGTACCCTCCGAGGTAACCCTCCGGAGTGTCTTGAACCTTCTAAAGATCTTCCTTGTTAGAGACTTGGGTAAACTTTCTGTGGCAATTTGGGAAACGGAAAAAATCCATTTAATTAGGATCATATTAGGATATTAGGTGTGCTTATCAGGATCATAGGAACCCATTTTGACCCGGAAATTCGTGATCAACTTTGGATTCTACATTGGGTGTATCAGAAGTACCCGAACAAAGAAAAAAAATTTTTTTGATTGTGATTTTGGTCGTGTGGTTGCCTTGAGCTACTTAATAGAAAAGTTCGGGCAATCCGGGAACAAATAAAGGAAGACCTCGGTGGGTGTATTAGGCAAATACACACCCACTTGAGAAGAAAAATTTTTCCCTACTCTCGTGCACTTGGAGCAGTCCGAGTGTGGGAGAGCTTTTTCATAGATTTGACGAATTTTCGATCAGAGGTTGCCTTGAGCTACTTAGTAGGACAGCTCGGGCAATCGCAGGACACCCAAACAAAGACCTCGGTGGGTGTATTAGGCAGATACACACCCACTTGAGAAGACTGTGTCCTGGGCTTCGTTCTTTCGGATCGTTCCGATTGGGGGAAGTCTTTTTCTTTAAGACTAAGTTTTATTGATCTGTTTTTGAGTCATCACTGCTTCTTATCAAAGATTGTTTAATTTTAACAAAGCAGTGACTTGATAAATTGTGTGGCGATAGATTGATACTGACAAAAGGTCGCTGTCACCTGTAGGATATTCTTATCTGATTATCGATTGTGTTTTGTGTGTCGATTATATCTTGTGGAAACTTAGTGATACTGTTATACTATACAACCGGGTTGAGTTAGCATTAAATCAATACTGGGTAGACCCTGTGTGTAACTTTAGCTGAGTCACTAGGTTAGTCGTGAGAGATCTAAGAGACATTTTGATACTGACGGAATCGAGTAGGCAGCGTTAAGTGATTTAACTAAATCTTGTTTGTGGTACGTTTGCATTTCCATCAAATTACAAATACTTTCATTTTGTTAAAAACTATGCAGCGCAGGGACTCGCTAGGATCGACTACTAAAACTCCCAGGCTAAGCAAGGGAAGCACGCGGAAGTTTAGAACTAGGCGTAGCCAAACCTCGTTTAGCAGCGCTTCCGACGCGTTTGCTGAAGACGAATCAACTAAAGGTCAACCTGATCTTTCAGTGAGCGAAATGAAACTAAGGAGCAAGAAAAACCTCGATGGCAATCAAAGGCGGAGCGCCGAGGCCGAGCCTGCGAGCGAAACGCTGGTGAATCCCTTTGATGAAGGGGAGCGAACGCTCATTCGACCCGACTTTGAGCCAGATGAGGTCCTCGAACGGGAGGAAGCCGAGAGGACAGAGGAGACCTCGGAGCGTCCCGAGGTCGAACCTCGGGAGGAAGTGTTGTACAGGGGAATGTCCAAATCAGAGACTAAGAGCTATAAATGGAGAAAGGAACCTTCACATCTGACAAGTGCACACTCATCTTTGGCCAAACAGAGCAACAACGCGATGATGTCGAGTATGAGTCCGGGTGAAGAGCAGACGTTCTCGAAGGCAAAGAAAAGTTGGAAGTCTTTGTACGATGAGCGCGTGACGTCGCTACAAGCCGGAGGTCTATCCTCTAGTTACGACCAACCGGAAATAACCCATCCGGATGTGAACTTCACACCGTGCCCAAGGAACGACATGAGCAGGGAGGCGTCTTCTGCCTCGCCGACCAGGCCTATGTCAGATGGGATAACGATGGGAGCGTCATCAACGTTTGACAGACCGATGACGTCAATGCACAAGCAAAAGGGCGGTGCGTCATCGAGTACTAGGTTACAGCCGCAGTTGACCTCATCTTCTCTGGGGCTAACCCCGCCATTGGGGGCAGCTGGTGACATAAGTGACATGTTCGCTGGTGTGATGAATGGCTGAATGAATTGAGGCGGGAGATGACTAAGAGGATAGATCAAGTTGACGAGAGAGCTCACCATGGTCGAGAGAGTTTGAAAGATGAGCTAACGCACGTGAAGTCGTAGGCGAGGTTTGATCAGGCTCAATTGATTCGTAACACCAATCAATGCCTGGCTGAGAGCCTGGCACAGGCAAACAAAGAGTCAGAGGAAAGAGAGGCTAGGATGACAAGAGAGATCGAGCGATTATTAAATGATCATGATAATACCTACGCCCAAACGATGACTGGCCTGGAAAAGAGGTTGGACACCAAATCTGACTTGATGTTGCGGAAGCTTGACGCGATCCTGAATGGGAGTAGTTGGCAGGAGCATTCCAACTCAAGGGAGCGCTCACGCCATGCGAATGTTGGAGATGGTACGGGCAACAGTGCCAGAGCCCAGCAAGGCTCGAGAACGAACTACGAACATAGAAAAAGGAGCGGCCAAGGGCAGCCCCGCAGAGGCCTGGCTGGACGAATCCAGTCCCACCGGAGGCAGATGCCACCCCGGAGACAAGATTGCCAACCGTGCCACAAGTCAGTTCAGTACCAGATCTGACTATAGTCTCACAGGACACAACGATGTATGCCTCGATGTTTGAGCCTCTGAACAGATCTCTCGAAACATTCATCACCAAGCTCTCGAAGTCAACCGAGAGAGGAGAGAGGTCAAGAAGGACACTGAAAAAGCCGAAGTCATATAAAGACGAGTCAGACGGCTGCATTGAAACTTGGATAAAGGTGATGAAGTTACACTTTGAGGAAGAGAATCTCTCCAAGAAACAAGAGTGCAGCGCGCTGACGAGCAACCTGGAGGGTACTGCATTAAATTGTGTAATGGCGAAAAGAGCCAATGAGAGAGACAGCGCTCGCAAGATATTCGATATCCTGCTGAATCGTTTCGGCTCTGGAGTACAAGGGCACCAGGCTATGGTGAAGTTCGAGAAGAGGCGTCAGAGAGATGAAGAATCAATAGATAAATTCTTGGACGACCTTGAATTGCTCAGGAGGAGAAGCAACCCGGATGAGAGAATATCCGAGCGAAACTTGGCAATTGCGTCGAAGTTCATGGATGGAGTAAGGAGTGAGGAGTTGAAGACGATGTTGGCCACTCACTTCACCCTGTCGCTCGACCAGGTACCCACGCCTGACGACTTGCGTATGAAGTCACGCGAGTATTTACTCATAAAACCGAGGGCGCAAAACCGTTACAGCAAATATGGCAACTATAGCGGGACAAACACTGGTGCGAATTCCAGTTGGTACAAACCTCGCGATGACATGGACAAGAGGAGGTCGTGTGCGAATTGTGGTTCGATGGACCATCACGTTTCTGCGTGTTCTGCATACAAACAGAACATGAAGGCCATAGGCTACTTTCTCGAGGACGCCGACGCGACCGACGAGGATCATGAAGAGTACGTCAGAGGGCTCATCATGAAATATGGTCCGAGGTGTTTCTTCTGTAATTTGGAGGGACACTTCAAGTCGGATTGTACTCAATTTTGGGACGCAGTAGCGGACGCGAAACATCCCCGCCACGAAGAGGCGCTTTCGGGTGTCAAGGCCAGTCGAGCACGTCTGATGAACGAGGCTGAATCTCGGAGAAAGGAGACGACACCGAGCACCTTCACGACCAAAAAGGTTAGGACATGGCCTGACGAGGTGGTAGCCTCGAACCTCGAAGCAGAGTCATCTAATCCACTCAAGGTGGATTACGGCCTGGCGGCAAGGACAGCGCTGCAGAATGTCAAACAGGACCTAGCCACGAAAGAAGTGGAGCAATGGGTAAGGTCGGAGCTGGAGAGCACAGATCTTTGGGAAAGTTTTAATGTCCTGGGGAAAACGACAAAAGCAGAAGACAAAGAGGAATCCAAGAAACAGGGACTAAAACTGAACGTTATATCTGGTAAGACTTTCGGCATGACGAAGGCGGGGACCAAAATAATGTCCATCATCTCAGTCGCAGGGCACCAGGTGGTCAAGAACTTGAGTGAACCATCTGAGATTACACTAGTCCACCTGGACATCTATGCCGACTACCTGAAGGAGAAGGATCCCAAACTGGACTCCAGGGCAGTGCGAGCGCTGCTCACAACGGGAGGTCCGAGAGTGATGAAAGTGGACGGACATTATATCGATGTACATGGCCCTTACCCGATCCTGATGAATGTGGATGGCATCAATATCTACACGAAAGCTCACATAACTGATGCGAACGATCAGATTGGCCGGATATACATTGGTCAAGAGGAGCTGATGGTTAGACGAATCGGACACAACGCGATGCTCGAACAAGATGCGGTGCATATTGGTTGTGAGGCCGATCTGGCCGCACACGTTCTGGACGTGCAAGGCAGACAACTTTCAGTAAAGGGACTGCTAGACACGGGAGCAGTGGTTAGTGTCATGCCAGTCAAAACTTGGACTGACATGGGTTTCGAAAGGTCCGATCTCATACCGACAAACATCAGGTTGACAGCTGCCAATCAGGGAGCGATCTATGTCACCGGACGAACCCCGATCATTTCACTGCAGCTCGGAGGAAGACATCTTTGGATGAGCTTCCTAGTAGTAGAAAATTTGGACGAATCCGACCAGTTCATCTTAGGAAGGGATTTCGTTCGCAACTTTGACGTCACGATCGATCTCAATGACGGATTGATTAGAATCAAGGATCCTGAGAGGAAGTATGAGAAAAGACCCCTTAATAAGATCTTAATTAATCAGGCCAAGGTGCCGATTTTTCTGGATCGAAAAGTCAGATTAAAACCAAACCAAGCCGTAGTAGCGACGTTTAGGATGAGGAACTTGAATGAACTCAGCAATGACAGGCAGGTGTGTCTGGTACCAAATCCAAACAGTAAAAGCTCGGCTATTTTAGGAAGAAGCTTCTCACTCACTCAGAGCGGAATGTGTGTGAGTGTGTTATTGAACACAGAAGCAACAACAGTGACAATACAGAGGGGAAAGAAACTTGGCTACGCTTTGCCTCTGAACACAGACTTTCTGAGTGCGGAGAACTTGAAGAAGTTTGATGTCACTAAATGTCCATTGCATGCGAACCAAGAATGTATAATCAAAAGAGTAAATGAATTGAAATCTTCTAGGAAATTGTTTTCAATGAAGTCGGAAACAGATGATGGGCTGTCTAATTGTTCCAACTTTCCTGAGAGGCCGACGGAGGCAGAGTTAGCAGCGAATAAGCCTGTTCTACCTGAGATAGAACATCTGAAGGGTAAAATATCAAACAAGGAACTAGATTCGCTCAGGGCGGTGCTAAATCGGAACGCAGACGTTTTTTCGAAACATAAGGCCGACATAGGTTGTTGCAATTTTGTAGAGCACGAGGTTGAGATAGAAGAGGGCTTGGTACCTCCTCATAGGGAAGGGGCGAGAAGAATGACCCCAAACAAGTCAGAAGCGTGTAGGAAGGAAATCGAGATGTTAATGGAGTACGACATGATCGAGCCGTCGAAGTCTCCATGGGCTTGTGGTGTGGTTATGGCGAAAAAGAAAAGGGGACAACTCAGATTTTGATGTGATTTCCGTTATCTGAACGCAGTGACTATAAAGGACGCATACCCGATTCCCCGCATCGATTAGAGCCTATCCAAGCTGGGAGACGCTAAGTTCTTCGCGACATTTGATTTGGGCTCCGCATTCTGGCAAGTGCCACTCAGAAAGCAAGATCGAGAGAAAACAGGTTTCGCGTGTGAGCTGGGACTGTTCCAGTGGAAGAGGATGCCATTCGGATTGTGCAACGCGACGGCCACATTCCAGCGACTGATGGCCCAGGCACTCACGAGCGTCACTAAGAAATACGGGAATCTCATTATGTGTTATGTCGATGATGTCGTGATTGCAACACCAACCTTAGAAGATCACATAGAGAGGTTGGAGGAGGTGTTTTCTTGCATGAAGCAGGCGGGTCTGAAATGCAAACCCTCTAAGTGTGAAATCCTCAGGGGTTCCATAAAGTATCTGGGCCGCCTGGTTGACAAACATGGAGTGAGACCAGATCCCGAAGCGGTTGAAGCGGTGCTGACCTGGAAGGCACCTAAAACAGATACACAGCTGATGAGTTTTCTGGGATTCGCAAATTATTATCGAGAGTTCATCAAGGGGTATGCTGACAAAATATACCCCATGCAGAGGTTGATGAGAAACAAGGGCAAAAAGTTCACCTGGACTGATGAGGCACAAGTTTCATTTGAAAACATCAAGCGTGAACTTTGCGAGGCACCGGTCCTCGGCATGCCAACAGAGAAAGGGATGTTCGTACTGGACACGGATGCATCAGTGGTTGCGATATCGGGCATACTTCACCAAGAGCAGGAGTGGAACGGGAGAACGGTTCTTCGTCCGATAGCTTACGGAGGTAAAGTCTTGAGTGATACTGAGATGAAGTACGGCGCACCAAAAGCGGAGATGTTTGCTGTGATCACGTTAGTGGAAAAATACAGGGCCTACCTGGGGAGTGCTCCCTTCAAGTTACGTGTGGATAACCGTGCCCTTGCCTGACTGAAAACCTATTCGATGGACCAAAGCTATATTGGTCGTTGGATCGTGCGCCTGGATGGATATCACATGATCGTAGAGCACCGTACCCGTGACAAGCACCAGAACGCAGATAGCCTCAGTAAAAAGACAGAATTTTATGAGCGCCTCGAGGAGAAGCAGGCTAACCAATCAGAGATCAAAGACGGGTTTTCCTTTCTGGACAAAGAAACCTACGACAAGCTGCCACTTACTAGGTGGTTAGACAAATCAGGACATCCTATACCTGGACACCCTGACCTTCCAGTGGAGACGGCCGCGGAGATAAAGCTTTTAGCTAGAGGCGAGCCCGTTCCGTTGGATCTGCTAGTCCGATCCAATTTGGTACAGCAAGAACTAACCAGGCTGGGTATAAACAGCATGGCTCTATTGAACAGGACGGTGAACGTGGCGCCGGACGTCATGGGAAAACTCCGTGACTTGTTGGACAAGGAAGTGGATAGGCATGATCGTGAATGGATGGAGACAATGCAGCGGTTGACTGTCACCGAGAGAACAGAGAAGGGGCCAGTGTCCATTCGCAGCCGAGGCGTTGAACGGGATTGCAGGTCGATCGTCAACCAGCTGGTGACCTCGATGCCGAAAGAAGTCTTGTTGAGAACTTCGTTCACTGAATATGGAACATCGAACCAGAACCAAACTACTGAGGAAGTCAGGATCAGATCGAAATCTTCACGAGGAGAGTGCACTTCACGGATGCAAAAGAGGAATACGAGCCAAGCCCAGATTGTTCGTCCGCGGACGAGACAATGTCCGGGGAGTCTGACACCTTCGAGCCAGTCAAGGACGTCTCCTCTGAGGAGTCAGACACCTTTGAGCCCGTGCAGGACGACTTGTCCGGGGAGAGGTTGACTAGACCACCTAGGGGCAGAATTTTTCCGGGGAGTCGGGTTCAAAACGACCGATGGACAGAGTTTTGTCCGGGGAGTCAAGAAACATCTCAGACAACTTGGAATATGATGCTGAGGAATCAGTCGACTCAAGTGTTGACTCGAGACCCCAGTCCTGGGACAACACGTCTGAAACAGCTTCCAACTCCGATATGTCAGAGATCGCAATCCACTCCTTATTGGTAGACTGGAAGCAGCGTGGGCTGGACCGAGAAACACATCAGGATCCAGACAGGGACAGATACACCTCAGATGAAGAGGGCACTGTGGTAGATAATGCCGCAAACGAGCTCGAGCTGATAGCAGTTTCGAAACGCCCAACCAGGTTGCTGCCACATGGTACGGTTGTCCGTACCAATCTGGAACCATCTGTGCAGGAAGCGACGCCTTTGAAAAAGATATGGTGTGTCAAGTTGATGGACGATGCTCATGCTCCGGAGATAATGAGTGGGCAAATGAACGTGGTGAAGACGTATTTGAAAGCCAGGTACAGGCTGTCGGATCTCCTAAGGGCTCAACGAAATGATAGAATGACGAGCAGTCTCAAGAGATGGATCGAGAATGGAGCACCTGACAAGGGAGACTTGGAAGAAGACAGCTACAAAATCCTGAAGCAATTCTACCTGAAGCGAAACGACTTGTTGTACCTGAATAAGGACGGAATCGTAGCCTGTAAGCGCAAGGAGGAGGACAAGGTCCTTTATAAATACAATTCAATAGTGTTACCACAGTTGTACCAGACCGAATTGCTCTTTCGTTCACATGATCAGATGGGTCATCAAGGCGTGAACAAAGTGTACAACAGGATACAGAAACGATTTGAATGGCCGGGATAGAAGAAGGCTGGTGAGAAGTGGATCGCAGCATGCCTGTCATGTCAGCAAGCGAAGGATCCCAGGAAGCTAAGGTTCCCCCTACAGTCAATAGAGTCGTCAGGTTTCAACGAAGTGGTGCAAATTGATCATCAGAAAATCTGTATGACAGCAACGGGCTATAATCAGGTGCTGGTAATGATCGACCATTTTACGAAGTATGCTGAGGCAGCACCCTGCATGACAGCATCGGCGGAAGAAACATGCGATCATTTGATAAATGTGTGGATAGTGAGGCATGGCTGCCCCATCACGTTCCAATCGGACAATGGCAAAGCATTCGTGGGCGATCTCACGAAGGAGTTGATGAAAAGGTCGCAGGTAGCGCAGGCCCACTCGACAACTTATCACCCGCAAACGAATGGCCTAGTCGAGAGGCAAAATCGCACACTGGTATCCATGCTGAGAGTCTATTGCTCGCGCTACATGGATGACTGGGACAAGCACTTGCCGCAAGTGATGGGTGCTTACAACAGCACGGAGCATTCCACCACGGGAATAAGTCCGCATATGATGCTGACGGGTCACGAAAAAGCACTCCCGTTAACGTTCTTCTACCCTGAATATGAAGGGAAGAGGACAGCACCGCAAACGTACGTGCGGGACGTTATTAGAAGACAACAGGACCTCAATGACTTATGCAGGAGGAATACGCAACAGGCGCAAATTAGACAAAAAAGGAGGTTTGATAAAAGGACAGCCGATGCAAAAGCCTACTTAGTTGGCGATTACGTCTGGGTGTACCAGGAAGTGGTTCCACCAAAAGGAACCAAGAAACTATTAAAGAAATGGCGTGGTCCATTTCAGATAACAGAGGTGCACCAAGGAGGTCGTTTTTATCGACTGAGCACTGGAAGAGCGGCTCATTACGAGAACATCAAACCACACAATGCCTCGTCAGAGGATTGGTGCATCCCAGCGGACATGCAAGAGGGAGATTATTTAATAGTGGATCCTGCTTGTGAAGTGAATGAAAGGGGTACTCGCGAAAAGAACGACGGGAATGAGGTGGTGGACTATTGCGATCTACCACTGGATCTCGAGTTGACTGAGCGAGTAGAGGTGGACGATGAAACTCTACCCTATGTCGAAGAAGACTGGGATTGCCCGGAACAAACCGAAATTGACAAAGGAATAAAGCCTGACTTTCCCCTCACTATGGAAACACGCCAAAGCAAGAGAGGAAAAAACCAGAAGAAATACAATCCGTATGGCGAGGACTTCGTTGTAGACAGGATAGTAGTGAGTGATGTCATAGACTCGCTGGTGGGACTGGACGAAGTGGCGATGCTAGAAGAAATCGACCTTGTGAACGATATGGATCAAGATTGGATCGACGATCGATCAGAACCGGAAGTGGAGTTCGAACCAGAAACGGAACAGACTCATGAGCAAGAACTAACAAACTTGCGCGTGCCCGAATGGCTCCATGATCTGCCGACAGATCCAAAAGAGACGATCCTGACGATTCAGGACGTCGATAGAGACGGCGTCAAATACATCAGTCATGACAATACCGAGTCCAACTGGGTCGCCCCAGATGGTCCTCTACGTGTTCCACAATCCAACCTCGGCCTCCTAGACTTTGGGCGATCGACGGGGACGTCGATGGATATTTTTGTCCGGGGAGTGGGGGTAGGACTCACCCACACCGAAAACCTCATAATAAAAAAATTGAAATCGGCAAGAGAAACCGGAGAACTAGAGACAGAGGGCGAGAATGCTAAGAAACCACCTTTTGGACGAATCTTTGAATCGTATTTTGATCTACCGAGCCATTATTCGAACAATATCGTCATAACGGACAGCGATTTCATACTCACGGAACGCACGTGCGCCATAGCGATAACGGCGGATGTGAGCTTCAAAACAGCACTAGCAGCTGACTTTAAAAGAGAGTACAAGAATATAGAGTTTTTGTGGAAACAGAGGCCTGGTGTAGGAGGAATGATAGCGTTGCCCCCTGTTGCATCACAGATACCAGGGAAATATTTGTGTTTTTTGGTTACGAAAGCTACTGATAGGCAACACGTGAATCCGGAGAGCTTGGTATTGGCCTTGACTCGACTCAGGGATTTCCTGGTTGAGAGAGGTGTGACCTCTCTCTCGTTACTAGTTTATGATCCCAATAGAGGGAAGCTACACCCGAGAGAGTTGTACGCTCTTGTGCATGTGATATTTTCAGAGACTGACATAGAAGTCTACTTACATAAAAAATATTATCTGAGTATATGCTAGGATTGCGCTCGGCGATAAGTGGTTTTTATTAGGTAACTTGACAGAGATTAGGATTAAGTTTTTATTAGGGATTAGGTTTTTATATGATAGTATAGGTGTGTGATGTTTATGTGTCTATGTTATGCTATTGTTATGATAGGTTTTATGTTTGTGTCATAAAAGACCTGGGGCACTCCAGGTCATCAAGGTGACAGCGCACATTCGTGCTACTCTGACAAAGGCAAAGGTGGACAATCCACCTTGGTGCTAAAATTTTAAATCAGAATTGAAAAAAGAATTTCAATGGAGAGTTTTAAAGAATTGATTGATGTTGTATCCAAAAATGATGGTTCTAAGTCGCGACTTGTTTTTTAGATCTTGATTGATCAGAAATTGTTTATTGAATCCATTGAATCGAAACGACACAAGAAGACACTACACGACAGCAAGAATCAACACGATAAGAAATGGGTGACACGAACGAACTCATGGAATTCCTCTCAGCGAGTCTAGGAGCGACTCTAGACGAGATCTATCAGCGGCTGATCGATTGTGATTTCACACGAGAAGACCCGGGGTTGGCGATGTTTGTGGTCGCGCTCCTTAATGCACTAGGACGAGAGGGTCGAGGGAATCGCCCTACGGAAGTCGTGTTGATGTTGGCCTTCGGTGAGTCCGGGACCGCCGAGAGAGGCCGAAACCGATTGATGAGATGGAGGCGTGGAGAATTGTCTGGCCACGACCTGGCTCGTGAGCCAGGACTAGGTGAGCAGAGGGACCACCGGCTAGGTGAGATGCCCTTACCAGTCCAACCGGCGCAGCCACTCATCGGAGCGAAGAGACAACGTGATGGGCCAGGCCCGTCTCATTCGGTCGACTCTCCTACAGCTGCTCCTCCTTTGAAGAAAGTGAGAGTGAGCGAGATAGAGATCCAGACGTCAGAGACGATCGAGACGCTGGAAAAGAAGGAGAAAGATCAGAGCGAGCTGTGTGCCAAACTCCAGGAGTATAGGGCAATAGCTCGAGAGAGCGACGAATGGAAGAAGAAATACGAAGATCTGCAGGTGGCTTATAAGGAGGATGAAATAAAGCACCTGAAGGAGCTGTATATGGCGAAGGTGAGCCAAGTGTCACCGGAAGTCCTGGCGAGCATGAGATCCTCGGAGGGATCCAACGACACACGCCCCAGGACAACAGCGCAGGAGCTATGCGCATCGAGAGGACCTGAGGTTCTGGATTTGCGTGCATCAAGGGGGCCCCAGGCTCCTCAGCAGACACGACCGTCTGCTTCGAGTCAGAGGTTCACGATACCAGACCCTTCTGACACCTATCTAGCTCCTCAATTTCAGGAATCATTTAACCAAGTGGCCAGAGCCGCGATGGATGAGATCAACAGAGGCACTGAGCGGACACTGGTTAGGATCGTTCCTTCCCAACGTCGTGATCATTCATCAAATAGCTCGGAGCGAACAACCCGCACGATAGCGTGTTCTGCGCCTGGTGGAGTCTTTGAGAAGTCTCGCGTGGTAGACATCAGGAAGAATCTGATGGCACGTCATCAGTTCACGCAAGTGCCAGCCGAGCATCCTCGAGCCTGCCTGAATGACATGAGCTGGAACCCCGCCACGAACGACCAGGTAATTCCCCCAGGGAATCGCCATTTGATCATTGGAGACAGTTTGGTGAGAGATCTGAATGAGATCTTCGTCTATGGTCAGACTACCATCCTGTCCTTTGGAGGAGCCTCAGTGGCTCAGGTCATCAAAATGATGGAGTTCCAGAGCGAGGATCATTTGGATACATTAATAATAATGCTGGGGACCAATGACGTCTCGAGAGCCCCCGTGACTCCGGAGAGCAAGTGGGAACCTCTATTGGTGTGTCTCTTGAACGAATTGAAAGAAAAGTACAGACCCAAGCTCGTGATCCTGTGCACGATACCACCAAATCCTTTGGTGGGCACCATAGCTGCAGATTTCATGAATGGCAACGTGACGCGGTGGAATGAGATGACTCGCAGTCTGGTGAGAAACAACCCTGGCGAGTTGCGACTCCTGGATCTCGAAAATATGCTGCGCAAGACTGACCACATCGCGCTCACTAAAGATGGAGTGCACTTCAATACCCAACGAGGGAGGCATTGGATTAATGATGTGTTTCAGACGCAATTGAGGGAAGCGGAGCAAGAGTCGAGGGCGACCGGTTCTTTGGCTCGGACCAATTCGACCGGAGGGAGTAGAATAAGGGCAACCGTGCCCGAATCCCTCGCCAACCGTCTAGGGCCCTTGGCAACGGAGACGGTTGGAGCCGCAACCGTTGCTCCAAGTTCAAACGTGAGAGACAGGCTAGGGACTGCTCCTCCTCCCAGGCCGCAATCGATTGGAAGTCGACTCGGGAGATCAGTTGAACAGAACAACAGGAATAACTCCCAGACCGCGTCTAGGAGGAACGATCCGCCTGCCACGAAAATCCTGCTTCGATAGCAGGACCGTCTACAAGTACCGTGCCAGCGGAGGGAATCAAATCAGGCAGCGGGCTGCTTTGGAATAGATCAGATCCTAGTCATTGGAGTCAGTATAAGACGGACATGTCGGCGAAGTTGAACATGAATACCTTGACGTGTCGGGAGGACGTGATGAGAATGACTGGCGGAGAAAGTCCTACAGTATCGCGACTTTATCGGATACCGGGTGTGGATTGGCTGCTAGCAGAGCAGGAGAAATTCAGCTCCTCGACCTCACTCCGACATGTAGACTTGAATGGATTGCCTCATGACAATACCTTTGGACCCTTAAACACCCGGTCGCTCACCGACGTTCGAGATAGGACCCGGGAAAGGACGCCACCTGCTCGCAAGGGCAAATTCCAGACGGAGAACAAGCCCAATAACAAACATCACAAGATGTACAGACAATTCGCTAAACCACCCGGTCAGACGCCTGGCGAGTATTCGAGGGACTACCCCCGAACGACAACAGTGGTTGGAGACGATAAGAGATATGCGAACCTGAAGGCCCCGATAGGCGATGGCCTTTTTGCAGCTTATGATCCCTTGGACATGAAGGCTGCCAAGTATCTGATTGTGGCCGGCTCCGATTATCTCTACACGCCCCGTTCTCTCTTCTGGCCTGATGTGATTTTCTTGACGGCACCTAAATTGGACTGGGGACAAGCAATCGGCATGATGATAAGTGTGCGAAGGGTGGTCAGTATGGAGCCGCAGGTAATAGTGGTTGCAGGCTCAAATGATCATCTGCTAAGCAGGGGCTTATTGTCACATCTGACGGATGGGTCGATCCCGAGTAACGAGGTTATAGGGGAGGCGATAATGACACTGCTCTCGGCGATGGCCGAGGTAGAGGCAGCAGCAAGACAACGCTTCACCATGAATGTGGTGAAGGTGATCTTTGTATTGTCACCAGGCTACGCTGCGTTGCCAGAACCCCTTCAATTTGTGTACACAATGGTCACAACGATAGCAGCGGGGATATTCAACGTGATAATTCCTGCCCCAAACAGAGTAGTGGACCCGGACAATTACTATCCGTCCCGATCTGAGCTTCCCGCCGTTTGGGCTGACATTTCGAATGCCATACAGGGGCTCAGAGATTGTAGCACAACTCGGTTGGTGCTAGACGAAGTTCTGGGGTTGGAGCTGTCCAACTTCGCCAGATTACTGAAGTTAAGACCAGGGGTAGATGACGATCATCTGTTAGTACAACAGGTGGCTGATGATCTCTGGTTCAGACAGATGGATCATGCAGAGAATGAGCAGGAAAGGATGATCAGAAAGAACATGACGTCAGCGGAGGAGGACCTCATGGCAATGGCTTTGCGTACGAAGCCGCACAACAACGTATGGTTGTATTTGTCACCGAGGCTGTGCACCTTGGGTGAGGACGCGTTCGAGCATGCGCCGGCAATAATTAAAGAGATAGACGTGTATCTGAAGAATCTATTTGATGCCCGGGAGTTGGCTGGAGGCAAGATGTTGAAACTGATGCAAGACGTAAACACGATGTCGCTGGACAAGTTCCAAGCTGACGTGCTGGCCACGAAGGCACAGTATGAACGATCAGATGCCATCTTGGGTGGAATGGGAGTGGGATGGACGCCATCTTTCCTATCGACGTGCTATCCGAAGGCATCTAGGAACCTGATCGCGAGTTTCGTCAAGGACATCAGGAAGTTGTCGATTGGCCTGGTGCTAGCCTTATACGTGACATTTGGTCATGAAAACTTTGTGAAAGGACCGGCAAACCTCTTTACCCAAGCGTTGGCAGATTTGAGATTGGATGGACTCCTGACTCTGATTGCCATGACCTACGGTCGACTGGGAGACTTGCTTGTGCTGTTGCGTTACCCTGAACAACTACAGGGACCCAATTGTGAGTTCAATGCACAGTTGGAAACCGCCTCGCTCAAGAAGATGAAAGACTGGAGGACTCTCCTGCTTCAATACCTCTTGCAACAGAACAGAAGCGTCACAGGAGAAGACAAAGTTGCGACGAACGCAGGCGAATGCAAGCAGTATTGTGGCATGCCTTTACTAACGGACTTAGCTGTCATGATGCGGATTGATCCGTTGGCTCTGGTCCACGGACTGAGGGAATTCGTCACAGTGGTGTATGGACCGGTGATGTCTTTTGCGTTCCCGGATGTGCAAGTTAAAGCGTACAGGAATTCAGTGTTGTACGTCAACCTGGTCTCAGTCGTGAATTGTTCCGTGCTGAATTGGGTAGAGCAGAGTGAACTGAGAAAGCTGGCTAGCGACGATAGGCTGTTCGGAAGAATAGCAGAGCCAGGCTGGGTGTTGATGGACTTCAACAACCACTTCAAATGCCGAATGGGCCGTGAGGATCTGTCCCACATCCAGTTTAACCCAAAACTTTGGAATTTGAGACCAGTGGTGAAAGATACAGGAGAGGCTGTGGGAGTACCTCAATTGCCAGGAGCCTACACCCACGCGAAAGAGAATCGGCAAACATGGCTTCCTGGGTCCAGGCCGCTGCCGGACCAATGCCCTCGATATCCACCGATAAGGAGGATGTTGTTGGGAGTCACGTCTCCCATCATTGCCCCTCGCATCGGAGCAGCTCGTGACGCAGAGAAGAGAATGCTGAAGTGGAGTGGAGGGATGGAGCCGCGCTTCATCAGCTGGAACGCTGCCGCCGCGCATACGTTTGACTTCTCATTCCCCGATGCCTGGAGCAGGAAAAAGATTAAGGCACTACCCTCCAGGAGACCAGAGGTCTCGGCTGAAACGTGGAACGAAGTGTATTCTTCCGCGGATGACTTATCGAGACTGAAGTGGTCAGGAGAAGCGAAAGTAGTGATGCTGGAGGTGACAAGGGAGAGCAGAGGAGGCTCACATATAACGATAGAAGACCTGGCTCCACATGGCGAGGAGTTAGTAGAATTCCTGGTGGATGATGAATTGTTTTATCACGCAGGAGACATGGCCGTACCGGCTCGGCCGGATTCGGGCACATACGCACGACAAGGACCCTCGGGACCCAAGCCGAAACCTGATGCGGACGACGATGAATTGATGGATCAGGACGATAACGATGACGGGACCGGAAGTAAGACGGAGAAACTGGGAGAGACCGATCTAGGAGCGTTGGAAAGGGACTTGCTAGAATACCGGTTCAGTGAAGACGACGATGGGGAAGTCGATGGGAGTTTATTGCTGATGGCACCATTGTCCTTCATGTCTCCTACAAAGGAGGCGTCGGCCGATCTATCTCCGATGGACCCAATAAGCCAGGCTAGAGAGTGCCAAAGCAGGGATCCGCAGAAACTGCTTCATGAATCACCGAGGAGGAGGAAAATCGAAGAGTCGACGAAGATATCGTTCCTCAGTACGTTACCAGAAGAGGAATGGGAAAGATATCAAATGGAGCTGGAAGGCAAGACAGGAGCCACCTGGAGCCGAGTGAACTTCTTGTAAAAATCGTGGGACGTGATACGACGATATGGGACACAATCCATAATGAAGGTGGGATTGAATCAACCCATCATGCGTGAGGTCCTGGAGAAAATAGTGAACTCCATGGAGTCGGATGTTCTGACCGAGTCAGTTACAGAAGACAGTGCCGATGACCAGCAGGGCACAAAGAAGTTACTTGTGAGACGAGCCAAAAAAGGGCTGAAGAGACTGAAAGGAAAGACAGGGAGTCGAGCCATGAACCCGAGAGTGGTGAAGTCGAGAGCCAGCGCAGTGGTGACCTCTTTAACGAGCGCAGGTCGGTCAGGCGAGAGCGGGCAAGGAGATGGTGCGACACCAGCCGGGGGAGAAAAAGAAAACCTGATACCCCCTATGCTCTTGGCAGGTCTGACAGTAACCGCCACAAGATCGAAGAAGACGGCGCGAACCCTGGCAGACACCAAGTTAGAAATGGAAATCATCAGTCAATGTGGATCTGGAGGAGTTGAAGATTATAGGCCCTCGCGAATCAACATGGCCAAGTTGAAACTGGAAGGACAACTCGACGTGGTCGAGTACAGTCGAATAACTGTGCCGGAATTGGTCCACATGGGAGATTCGGCAGGGGGTTATGTGGAGATGTTGAAAGCGAGGAACTCCGCGAGAGGGCACCTGATGGCTTGGAGCGAGAAGCGAGCCATGCAAGAATATCTGAAAGGGCTTACGGAGAACTCAATCGAAAAGAGTATGGCACGGTAATGTCATCAGAAGCGAACGAAGTTGGATTGGAAAAGCTGCTAGAGGTTTCTTGGAGGGCGGCCCTCCAGAAATACTTCGATGAGACGATGCATGCACCTGCGACGGTGGCAGCATACCTAGCTCATCCATGCACGAGAACTGATCTACAAGTACGACTGGCTTGGTGCTTGATGGGCATCAAGAAGGCGGAGTATGAAGCCAGTAATGACTCGAGATCACGAGAACAGGAGCTAGAATTGATGGAAGCTCTGCGAGCATTGATCTCAAAAGACGATTCAGCGATAGCATGGGCTAAGCGAAAGGATGCCCTTTGCTTTGTCAGGTTCGTGGTGGATCGTATCCCCACTCCTGTTTTGGGAGAATGTATAAAGATCATTCGGCAAAAGGGAGTTGATTGTGAAAGGAACTTCCTTAGGGCACTCCTGGAACTATATCAGGACATGCCATTGACTGTGCCAAGCAAGGAGTCGAATGATATGGAAAACTATCGCAAGTTGGAAGAGGTGAGAAGATATTCCAACAAAGAATTGAAAGTGAGCCGGGAGTTGATTGAAGCGGTCAGAGGACAAAAAGAGTTTGCAACACTAGGGAAACGGAAGTCATTCCAATATGTGTCTGGCATACCGGGGATAGCGTATAATCCCTTCGTGAATGAAGAAGCCAGGGAAGCGTACTTCGACTATGAGCAAGTCACAGTGCTCAACTTCTGGGTTGAACGGATTAAGGAAATCGGAACGCTGATGGTGGAACAACCCAAGCTGGGAATTATTCTGGAAGAACGAGTGGTCGAACCCTCGATTCCCGAGCTAAAAGGACAAGTGAGTTTTGATTGTGGTTCTTGGGACGGTCCCTTGAAAACCAGTCTAGTATTGATGTGGGAACTCGTGAAGCCTTCCTGGTGTCCCCATCCTAACGCAGGCTTAATCTGGGACATGACCGCGGATATCATGTTAGAACGGGATGATGATGCGAGTTTACATGATCTGGCCATGATACATCACCTGCTGGCCATGAGATTGACGAAGAGGAAGAGCAACCCGTCCACGGAGCTGTCCGAGGAAGGTACACCGAGTAATTGGTTGAAGCAAGGCACATGCTTGGCTCAACACAGTGGGATGGAAGGATATGTTTGTAACCTGGGACACTGCCTGATTACGCTGAGCGAGCAGCATCGACAACTGGCACGATTGTACGGGAGATTGAGCATGTCAGATAAGAGTGCCATGGAGTTGGTCGCAGACTGCCATGGGGTGACGGACGTAAACCTGATCACAGCCTTGGGATTTTGTAGCATGACGAGTTTGATAGAATCGCTCGAGCGCCTGGAGCGTGCCCATGAGCTAGTGACGTCCCTCAGCGTGGAAATATTCCCTGGAGCATTGCAGACAGAGCAGAAGATTGGAGGCTGGCGAGAAGCTCTAGAAAACGAAATGAATCTGAAGGATAGTGAAGCCTATCACAGACCTACTGGTTCAAAATATATGGTGGGTTCAAGCTCCGCGCCATATTGTAATAGCAAGTATCCTACGCACATGGTGGTAATGGATGCGAGGACGCAACAAGTGTTGGTTGACCAACTTTTCTCTGTGCCAAAGTGCGTGAGGTTGGCCAGAATGTCAGAAAGGTCATATGACTTGTTGACAAAGATCTTTCGGGCAGCCCCGAAACGATCTGAAGGCGAGTTGCAAGACGTTGTGGGTGAAGAGTTCATGAGACTGAACGAAGGTAACGTGAGTGAGTTCCAGAAACAGAAAGCGAGTGGAGCGTTACCCACTGAATTCCCTACCATAGAAGAGAAAGACGATTTACATAGAATTCTGATGGAAGTGGAACCGTTGCTGGGAGCCTCAGGGTATCGGACCCGAAGGAACATAGTGAGAACCCATGGGGAGTATCCTTGCCACTGCTTGGCGCAGACGTTGTGGTACCCCAAACGCGGGAATCTGATCCTAGTATGGGACGTGGAGGAATTGTACTCCACGGGGTTGCCCGATCAGAATCAACAAGTGTCAATCGTGGTGGTTAGCGCCATGCTAGCAGTGAGATGGTTGGAGGCTAACGCGGACACAAGTCAGCAGGAGACGGCCGTGCCGACTCCTGAGCAGTTGATCAACGCGAAGATGAGTCATGAATTGGATCTTTTCAGAACCACCTGCACGGTTCTGAGGATACCTAAAGCCATTGAAAGAATATGGTCAAGGCAAAGATTGATGCCTTGGTTCCGTGCAGTGATGACATCTTGGATGTACGAACGCGCGAAGCGTCACATGTCAAGCAACACGGAAGCCTATCAATCTTTCCAGCTAGATATAGGACCAGGAGCCTATAAACGAGCATTCTTGACGCACAGAAACGCGGTCACCACAGCGGTGAAGCGGGTAGCTGGAACGCCTTGTGTTACTGAAGAGGAGAAGAAAGAGGTCTTAAGAGCTGACCTAGAACAAAACGTGAGCCTATGTCTTCACAACATCTTTTGCAGGAACCGGGAGCAGAAGGTGAATGTGGACTTGCTACCTTGCTGCAAACCGAGGCTGTTGGAACAGGAGAGTTGGGGCACGGCCCGCAACTCCATGGACATGCTGGAGAAAGTGTTGGAAGACAGCGAAGATCAAGATGGAGAAGTGATGGAATGAAGATGACCAAAGAAGAGAAGAGAAGGAGAGAAAACTTGATTGTATTTTTGTGCTAAAACTTAAACCAATCAACCAAGTTTTGATTATTGAACTTGTGAAACTTTTTGTTTTGATCTAGTTTGGTCAGACCAAACTTTGAAAATGTTGCAATTGTTAAAATTGTTGAAATTATTGATTTTAGTTACTACTATCTATGTATGTATATAAGGAACATAGGTGAGTATATTTACCTATTTATTCACGACTGAAGTTTTTAACCTGTGTAAGACACAAATTCACTGTGTGGCGACATGGTAAGTTTGAGTAAACTCGCTCGAGAAGGGTGGGTAACTCAAGATTTTTCCTAGCCACAGAGTTTCTTAGTTTTAATATTGAAAGGACCGCATAGATGACTGATTATACTTGGTGAGTGAAGTTAAGTTAATTTTAACGGGTGCGTGGCCGTGCCACGTCCCACTTTTTAACCACAAGGAGCGAAAAGAAGTTTTATGGCAAGACGATGTAAGTAGTCAGAAAAGAAATTTTATCTAGGACACTCCTCATGGTGCAAATTTTGTGAAAATGTTGAAAGGCAGTGAGATGTAGTACGATGCCATTTGTGAACACGTAGTGAGTTGAGGTGGGGTAGATAAATTTCATTTTCTTATGCGATTTGTAAGATTGATTACAGAAAACTGGATAACTACTTGACGATAACCCGGTGTTATGCGATCAATAGGGACATTGATGGAGACTTGTCCGGGGAGTATGTGCCATTCTGCCAGATGACACAGCACAACCTTCCGGCGACATAAAAAAGAGTGACTAGAGGCCTTATGAACAAAAAAGTGTTGCGACGGAGGGTCAGAATGTTCTAGAAATTTTATTTTTAAAATTTCGATTGGAAGAAGAACATTTCTGAGAAATAGAGAAAAGACGGCCATTTTGAATAAAAAGACGAAAAGGAGAACAACGAAAAATATCGTGAAGAACAGTCGTATCAGAGAAGAAAAATACGAAGACTCTTATCGTGGCAATAACACACGATAAGAACCTTAGCGACGGAAAATTGTGGAGAAGGAGGCTTCAGTGGGGGAACCCTCCCGGGACACGAAATATTAGAGATAAGAGTGTTATCTCAAGAATATTACGGGAGAGGAGGCTTGGTCCCCCAGAGACTGTCTATGTGAAGGGACTGTATAGACTGACTGTATAGCTGCTATAATGTCATAGATCTTAATTAACACCGTAATATTTCAGAGCATGAGTAGCTAGAAAAAGGAAAGGGTAAATCCATCTCCAATGGATTTAATATAAAACTGTCACAAAAACATATAAAAATAGGTTGTTCGAGCCGTGTTTTTAATGACAATCACGTAGTCTGAGGATCCGAGACTCAGCTATGTGGTTGTGTTCGTTTGACTGATGGCCTAAAAATGGTAACTTTTTACTTTGCCCTAGACAGACCAGAAAATCAACTGGCAAGGTCGAGACGGTGAAAAACGAGTAGAATTAAGGTAACTGACGCCTGCCAGTCGTTAATAGGTACTTTTTCTACGCTCCGTCGCTGTGTGATGTTTGGGCGAATGTTACAGATCTTGTCAAGATAACCCAATTGAGCGCTGTCACCTTTAGTAACTGGAGTGTTCCAGGTCTCTATGATACAGACATCACACAAAACATAACCTAACGAAAACATAACATATAAGCATCACATATTCACACTATTACATAAAAACTTAATGCCTAGTAGCTAGCCTAAAGATTAATCCTAATGCCTATAAAATGAACTTAATAAAAACCACTTGTCGCCGAATGCAACTCCTAGCATATGCTCAGATGGTACTTTTTATGTAAGTAAACCTCTATGTCACTTTCTAAAAATATCACATGTACAAGGGCATATAATTCTCTCGGATGTAGTTTTCCCCTATTGGGATCATAGACTGGTAACGAGAGAGAGGTCACTCCTCTCTCAATCAGAAAATCCTTAAGTCGAGTCAAGGCCAATACTAAGCTCTCTGGATTCACGTGTTGCTCATCAGTGGCCTTAGTAACCAGGAAACACAAATATTTCCTGGTATCAGTGATGCAACAGGGGGCAGAGCTATCATCCCTCCCACAACGGGCCTCTGTTTCCATGAAAACTCGATATTCTTATACTCTAGTGCTGTTTTGAAACTTACATCCGCGGTTATCGCTATAGCGCATGTATGTTCTGTGAGTATCAAATCGCTGTCCGTTATAACAACATTGTTTGAAAAGTGGTTTGGTAGGTCAAAATAAGATTCAAAACTTCGTCCAAAAGGTGGTTTTGTAGCGTTCTCGCCCTCCGTTTCCAGTTCTCCGGTTTCCCTTGCCTATTCAATTTTTTTAATGATCAGATTTTTGATGTGGGTGAGTCCTACCCTCACTGTCCGGACAAAAATATCCATCGACGTCCCCGTCGATCGCCCAAAATCGAACAGATCGAGGTTGGATTCCGGAACGCGCAGAGCACCATCTGGAGCGACCCAGTGGACTTTGTATTGTCATGGCTGACCTATTTGATCCCGTCTTCATCGACATCCTGAATCGTAATGATTATCCCTTTACGATCTGCCGGCAGGTCATGGAGCCATTCGAGCACTCGCAAGTTTGTTAATTCTTGCTCATGATCCTGCTCCACCTCTGGTTCGAACTCTACTTCTGATTCGGAGCGATCGTCGATCCAATCCTGATCCATGTCATTGACAAAGTCAATCTCTTGTGGCACCGCTACTTCATCCAGTTCCACCAGCGAGTTCATCATATCGCTTAAAACTATCCTGTTCATGATGAAATCCTCGCCATATGGGTTGTACTTCTTCTTGTTTCTTCCTTTCTTGCCCTGCCGTGTCTCTATGGTGAAAGAAAGATCAAGCTGTACCCCTTTATCAATTTCTGTTTGCTCTGGACAGTCCCAGTCTTCTTCTGCATATGAAAGAGTTTCGTCTTCAACTTCCACTCTCTCGGTCAATTCCAGATCTAGTGGCAGATCACACTCATCTACGACCTCATTCCCGTCGTTTTTGTCACGCAGGATCCACTATTAAATAGTCTCCCTCTTGCATGTCAGCTGGGATACACCAGTCCTCTGATGAGGCTTTTTGCGGTTTGATGTTTTTGTAATGAGCTGCTCGTCCGGTTCTCAATCAATTAAAACGACCTCTTTGGTGTACTTCAGTTATTTGGAATGGACCACGCCATTTTTTAAGTAATTTTTTGGTCCCTTTTGGTGGAACTACTTCCTAGAACACCCAGACATAATCACCAACCGAGTAGGCTTTTGGATTCGCAGTCCTTTTATCAGATGTCCTTTTTGTCTCATTTGCGCCTGTTGCGTGTTCCTCCTGCATAAGTCAGTGAGGTCCTGCTGTCTTCTAATAACATCACGCACGTACCTTTGCAGTGTTTTTTTCTTTCCTTCGTATTCAGGGTAGAAAAACGTTAACGGAAGAGCTTTTTCGTGACCAGTTAGCATCATATGCGGGATTATTTCCGTGGCGGAATGTTCTGTGATGTTATAAGCGCCCATCACTTGCGGCAAGTGTTTATCAACTAAGCCATTCGATCGTGGGTGATAAGTGGTCGAGTGGGTCTATGCCACTTGCGACCTCTTCATCAAATCCTTCGTGAGATCACCCACGAATGCCTTGCCATTGTCTGATTGGAGTGTGATGGGGCAACCGTGTCTCGCTATCCACACATTTATCAAAATATTGCACGTTTCTTCCGCTGATGCTGTCATGCAGGAAGCTGCCTCTGCATATTTCGTGAAAATATCAATCATTACCAGCACTTGATTGTAGCCCGTAGCTGTCATGTATATCTTCTAATGATCAATTTGCACCACTTCATTGAATCCTGACGACTCTATTGACTGAAGAGGAAACCGCAGTTTCCTGGGCCCTTTGTTTGTTGACATGACAAACATGCAGAGATCCACTTTTCACAGCCCTTATTTAGACCAGGCCATTCGAATCGTTTTTGTATCCTGTTGTACACTTTGTCCACGCCTTGATGGCCGATTTGATCATGTGAACAAAAAAGCAGTTCAGTCTGGTATAACTGTGGCAACACTATTGAATTATACTTGTAAAGGACTTTGTGCTCTTCCTTGCGTTTACAGGCTACGATTCCGTCTTTGTTCAAAGACAACAAATCCTTCCTTCTTAGGTTAAATTGCTTCAAGATCTTATAGCTGTCCTCCTCCAGATCTCTTTTGTCAGGTCCTCCGTTCTCGATCCATCTCTTCAGATTGCTCGTCATTCTATCATTTGGTTGAGCCCTTAAGAGATCCGACAGCCGGTATCTGGCTTTCAGATACGTCTTTACCACGTTTAATTGTCCGCTTAGTATCTCCGGGGCATGGGCATCAACCATTATTTTGACACACCATATCTTCTTCAAGGGTGCTGCTTCCTGCACAGATGGTTCCAGGTTGGTACGGACGACCGTACCATGTGGAAGTAATCTGGTTGGCGTTTCGACACTGCTACAGTTCAAGCTCATCTGCGGCATTATCCACTACAGTGCCCTCCTATTCGGAGGTGTACCTGTCTCTGTCAGGGTCCTGTTGCATTTCCCGGTCCAACCCGCGCTGTTTCCATTCCACCAACAAGGAATGAATCGCAATCTCCGATGTACTCTCCCAAGACTGAGGCCTCGAGTCATCAATCGAGCCGATGGATTCCGCATCATTAGGTTCCAATATGTCTGTGATATTTCTCGACTCCCGGGACAAAATTCTGTCCCTGGGTCGCTTTGAATCCGGCTCCTCGGACAACATTCTGTCCCTCGGTTGTCCTAACATTGTCTGCCCGGACAAGTCGTCCTGTCCGTGCTCGAAAGTGCCTCACTCCCCAGACATTGTCTCGTCCCCGGATGAACAATCCGAGCTCGGCTCATAGTTTTCCCTTGCATCGGTGAAATGTGCTTTTCTCGTAAAGCTGAATTTTGACTTGACCCTGACTTCTTCAGTGGCTGGGACATGGGTCGTTGTCCGATGTTCTGTGAGCGAAGTCCTCAACAAGACATTTTTCGGCATTGAGTTCACCAGCTGGTTCACTATCGACTGGCAATCCCGTTCAACATCTCGACTGCGAATTATCACTAGCCTTTTCTCTGTTCTCTCTGTGACGGTCAACCGCTGCATGGTCTCCATCCACTCACGATCATGTCTATCCACTTCTCTATCTAGCAAGTCACGGATCTTCCCCATGACATCCGGCGCCACGTTCACTGTCCTATTTAGCAGCGCTATGCTGTTTATGCCCAGCCTGGTAAGCTCTTGCTGTACCAGATTGGATCGGACTAGCAGATCCAGCGGGACAGGATCACCCCTGGCCAACACCTTTATTTCAGCGGCCGTCTCCACCGGAAGCTCAGGGTATCCTGGTATGGGTTGCCCTGACTTGTCCAGCCACCTAGTGAGTGTTAGTTTATCGTAGGTCTCCTTATCCAGGAACGAAAATCCGTCTTTGATTTCTGCTTGATTGGCCTGCTTCTCTTCTAATTGCTCATAGAATTCTGTATTTTTACTGATGCTATCAGCGTTCTGGTGCTTACCACGGGTACAGTGCTCTATGATCATGTGATATCCGTCCAGGCGCACGATCCAGCGACCAATATAACTTTGGTCCATCGAATAGGTTTTCAGACAGGCAAGAGCACGTTTATCCACACGCAACTTGAAGGGAGCACTCCACAAGTAGGCTCTGTATTTTTCCACGAAAGTGATTACCGCGAACATCTCCGCTTTTGGCGCACTTCATTTCAGTATCGCTCAGGAGCTTACTTCCATAGGCTATCGGTGGAGAACCGTTCTTCCGTTCCACTCCTGCTCCTGGTGAAGTATGCCCGATATAGCAACCACTGATGCATCCGTGTTTAACACAAATATCCCCTTCTATGTTGGCATGCCGAGGACCGGTACCTCCTAAAGTTCGCGTTTAATGTGTTCAAATGAAACTTGTGCCTCGTCAATCCAAGTGAATTTTTTGCCTCTGTTTCTCATCAACTGTTGCATGGGATATATCTTATCGGCGTATCTTTTGATGAACTCTCAGTAAAAGTTAGCAAACCCCAAAAAACTCATTAGTTGTGTATCTGTCTTTGGTGCCTTCCAGGTCAAGACCGCTTCGATCGCTTCGGGATCCGGTCTGACTCCATGCTTATCCACAAGCCGGCCCAGATAATTTGTGGAGTCTCAGAGGATTTTGAAGTTGGAGGGTTTACACTTCAGGCCAGCCTGTTGGATGCACGTAATTACCTCATCCAACCTTTCTATATGATCCTCTAGGGTTGGTGTTGCAATGACGACATCATCGACATTACACATGATGAAATTCCCGTTTTTCTTGGTTACATTCGTGAGTGCCTGGGCCATCAGTCGCTGGAATGTGGCCGTTGCGTTGGACAATACGAACGGCATCCTCTTCCACTGGTACAATCCCAGCTTTCTCCCAATCTTGCTTTCTGACGGGCACTTGCCAGAACGAACAGCCCAAATCCAACGTCGTGAAGAACTTCGCGTCCCCCATTTTGGAGAGACTCTCATCGATACGGGGAATCGGGGATGCGTCCTTTATCGTCACCGCGTTCAAGTAACGGAAATCACAACAAAACATGAGTTACCCCTTTTTTTCTTCGCCATGATCACGCCACAAGCCCACGGGGTCTTCCACGGCTCGATCATGTCGTACTTCATTAACATCTCGATTTCTTTTCTGCACGCTTCTGATTTGTGTGGGTTCATTTTCCTCGCCCCTTCCCTATGAGGTACCGGGCCCTCTTCTATCTCAATCTCGTGCTCTACAAAATTGCAGCAACCTATGTTGGCCTGATGCTTCGAAAAAACGTCTGCATTCCGATTTAGCACCGCCCTGAGTGAACCTAGTTCCTTATCCGATATTTTACCCTTCAGATGTTCTACATCGGGCAGGTCCTGCTTATTTGCTGATAACTCTGTTTCTGTTGGTCTCTCGGAAAAAATTGAACAACTATACAACCCATCATCTGTCTCCGACTTCATTGAAAACAATTTCCTAGAAGATTTCAATTCATTTATTCTCTTCAGTATACATCATTCCTGGCTCACGATTTTTAGTTTCATCAAACTTTTGACGCACTCAAGCCGGCCCACATCAAACAAGCCGGCCCAGATACTTTGTGGAGTCTCAGAGGATTTCGCACTTGGAGGGTTTACACTTCAGGCCAGCCTGTTTGATGCACGTACACACCTCGTCCAACCTTTCTATATGATCCTCTAGGGTTGGTGTTGCGATGACGACATCATCGAAATAACACATGATGAGGTTTCCGTTTTTCTTGGTTACATTCGTGAGTGCCTGGGCCATCAGTCGCTGGAATGTAGCCGTTGCGTTGGACAATCCGAACGGCATCCTCTTCCACTGGATCAACCCCAGCTTACACGCGAAACCCGTTTTCTCCCAATCTTGCTTTCTGACGGGCACTTGCCAGAACGCAGAGCCCAAATCCAACGTCGTGAAGAACTTCGCATCCCCCAACTTGGAGAGACTCTCATCGATACGGGGAATCGGAGATGCGTCCTTTATCGTCACCGTGTTCAAGTAACGGAAATCACAACAAAACCTGAGTTGCCCCTTTCTTCTTAGCCATGATCACGCCACAAGCCATCGGGGACTTCCACGGCTCGATCATGTCGTACTCCATTAACATCTCGATTTCTTTCCAGCTCGCTTCTGATTTGTGTGGGGTCATTCTCCTCGCCCCTGTCCTATGAGGTACCGGGCCCTCTTCTATCTCAATCTCGTGTTCTACGAAACTGCAGCAACCTATGTTGGCCTTATGCTTCGAAAAAACGTCTGCATTCCGATTTAGCACCGCCCTGAGTGAACCTAGTTCCTTATCCGATATTTTACCCTTCAGATGTTCTACATCGGGCAGTTCATGCTAATTTGCTGATAACTCTGTTTCTGTTGGTCTCTCGGAAAAATTTGAACAACTAGACAACCCATCATCTGTCTCCGACTTCATTGAAAACAATTTCCTGGAAGATTTCAATTCATTTATTCTCTTCAGTATACAATCCTGGTTCGCGTGCAAGGGACATTTAGTTTCATCAAACTTTTTCAAGTTCTCCACACTCCGAAAGTATGTGTTCAGAGGCAATGTGTGGCCAATATTCTTTCCTCTCTGTATTGTCACTGTGGTTACTTCTGTGTTCAACAACACACTCACACACAGTCCGCTCTAAGTGAGTGAGAAGCTTCTGCATAAAATAGCCGAGCTCTTACTGATTGGATTTGGTGCCAGACGCACCTGTCTGTTATTACTGAGTTCATTCAAGTTCCTCATCCTAAACGTCGCTACTACGGCTTGGTTTGGCTTCAATCTAACCTCTGCCTGGTTAATTAAGATCTTATTAAGAGTTTTCTTTTCATACTTCCTCTCAGGGTCTTTGATCCTGATGAACCCGTCGTTGAGGTCGATCGTGGCATCAAGTCCTTTCCAAGGATGAATTGGTCGGATTCGTCCAAACTTTCCACCACCAGGAAGCTCATCCAAAGATAAATTCCTCCAAGCTGCAGTGATAAGATCGGAGTCCATCCTGTCACATGGATTGCTCCCCGATTGGCAGCTGCCAGTCTGAGGTTGGTCGGTATCAGATCCGACCTGTCGAAGCACATATCAGTCCAAGTGCTGACAGTCCGTTTACCGAAAGTTGTCTGCCCTGCATATCCAGCACATGTGTTGCCAGATCGGCTTGGCAACCTATGTGAACTGCAACTTGTTCAAGCATGGCCTTACGTCCGATTCGCCGCACCTTAAGCTCTTCTGGGCCATTAAATATCCGGCCTACTTGGTCACGTGCATCAGTCACGTGAGCCTTCGTAAAGATGTTATTGCCATCCACATTCATCGGAATCGGATATGGGCCATGCACTTCGGAGTAATGTCTATCTACTCTCATTAGTCTTGGACCTCCTGTCGTGAGCAGCGCTCGCACTGCCCTGGAGTCCAACTTGGGATCCTTCTTCCTCAGGTAGTCCGCATAAATGTCCAGGTATACCAGCGTGATGGTGTACCGGTTCACTCAAATTCTTGTCCACCAGGTGTCCTGCGACGAAATAATGGACATTATCTTTGTTCCTTCTTTCGTCATGCCATAGGTTTTACCCGATATAACAATTAGCTTTAGTCCCTGTTTCCTGGGTTCCTGCTTGCCCTCTTCTTTCGTTGTTTTCCTCAGAATGACAACTTTTTCCCGTAGATCAGTGCTTTCTAGTTCCGAGCTTACCCATTGCTCAACTTCTTTCGTGGCTAGCTCCTGCTGGACATTTTGTAATGCGGTCCGTCCCGCTAAGCCATGATCCACCTTGAGGCCTCATCGGGTAAGGTCTTCATCTTCTTAGTCGTAAATGTGCTCGTGTCGTCTCTTTCTTCCGCGACTCAGCTTCGTTCATCAGACGTGCTCGGCTGGCTTTGACGCCCGAAAGCTTCTCTTCATGCTGGGGATGTTTCTCGTCCGCCACCGCATCCCAAATTTGATTGCAATCCGACTTGAAGTGTCCCTCCAAATTGCAGAAGTAGCACCTTGGTCCATACTTAATTATGATTCCTCTCACGTACTCTTCGTGGTCCTCGTCGGTCGCATCAACGTCATCGAGAAAATAGTCTATTGCTTTCATGTTCTGTTTGTAACTGGAACAAGCGGAAACATGATTGTCCATTGAACCATAATTCGCACATGACCTCCTTTTATCCATATCGTCCCGAGGTCTATACCAAGTGGAGTTCGCACCAGTGTTCTTTCCGTTGTAATGGCCATAATTGCTGTAACGATTTTGCGCTCCTGGTTTTATGAGCAAGTACTCACGCGACTTCATGCGCAAATCATTGGGCGTGGGCACTTGACACAGCGATAGGGTGAAGTGGGTGGCCAACATGGTCTTTAGCTAATCAGTTTTTACTCCATCCATGAACTTCGAGGCGATTGTTAAGTTTCGCTCCGATAATCTCTCATCGCGATTGTTCCTCTTTCTGAGCATTCAAGGTCATCCAAAAACTTGTCTACGGATTCGTCATCTCTTTGACGCCTCTTTTGAAATTTCACCATAGCTTGATGCCCTTGTACACCAGAGCCGAAACGATTCAGCAAGATGTCGAATATCTTGCGAGCGCTATCTCGTTCATTAGTTCTTTTCGCTAATACACAACTTAGGGCGGTACCCTCTAGGTTGCTTGTCAATGCGCTGCATTCCTGTTTCTTTGAGAGAATCTTTTCTTCAAAATGCAACTTCATCACCTCTATCCAAGTGTCGATGCAGCCATCTGACTGGTCCCTGTATGACTTCGGCTTTTTGAGTGTCCTCCTTGACCTCTCTCCTCTCTCTGTTGACTTCGAGAGCTTGGTGACGAATGTTTCAAGAGATCCATTCAGATGCTCAAACATCGAGGCATACATCGTTGTGGCCTGCGAGACTGTAGTCAGATCTGGCACTGATCTGACTTGTGGCACAGTGGGCAATCGTGTCTCCGGGTGGCATCCGCTTCCGGCGGAACCGGGTTTGTCCAACCTGGCCTCAATGGGGCTGCCCTGAGTCGCTCCTTGTGGTTAGATTCGTAACTTGTTCTCGACATTGGCTGGGCCCCGGCACAGCTGCCGGCTCCGTCTCCATCATTTTACCTGGCGTGAGCGCTCCCTTGGGTTGGAATGCTCCTCCCGATTGCTCCCATTTAAGATCTCGTCAAGACCTATTCTCTTACTCATGTCTCGTTGCAACTCTTCAAGGCCCGTCATTACACCAGCAAACATATCACTCATATCGCCAGCCGCCCCCGATACGGGGGTGAGACCCAGAGACGATGAGGTCAACTGAGGTTGTAGCCTGGTACCTGATGATGCGCCGCCCTTCTGCGTGCCCATCGATATCATCAACCTGTCGAACTTCGAGGATACTCCTACGGTTATCCCATCACACATCGGCCTGGTCGGCGAGCTGGACAATTCTTTCTTACTCATATCATTTCTTGTGGTCGGGGTGAAGTCCACATCCTAATAAGCTACCTTCGGATGGTCATAATTGAAAGATAAACCCTCAGTTTAGAGTGACGCCATGCGCTCATCATACAAAGACTTCCAGCATTTCTTGGCTTCTTTTTTGGCCTGAGTGCAATCCGACGTGAAGTGTCCCTCCAAATTGCAGAAGAAGCACCTTGGTCCACACTTCAATATGATTCCTGTCACGTACTTTTCGTGATTCTCGTCGATCGCATCAACGTCATCGAGAAAATAGTCTATTGCTTTCATGTTCTGTTTGTAACTGGAACAAGCGGAAACATGATGGTCCATCGAACAGCAATTCGCACATGACCTCCTTTTATCGATATCGTCCCGAGGTCTGGACAACTGAAGTTCGCACCAGTGTTCCTTCTGTTGTAATGGTCATATTTGCTGTAACGATTTTGTGCTCTTGGTTTTATGAGCAAGTACTCACGCGACTTCATGCGCAAGTCATCGGGCGTGGTGAGCGTGGTGATGAATGTTTCATGAGATCTATTCAGAGGCTCAAACATCGAGGCATACATCTTTGTGTCCTGCGAGACTGTAGTCAGATCTGGCACTGATCTGACTTATGGCACAGTGGGCAATCGTGTCTCCGGGTTGCATCCGCTTCCGGCGGGACCGGGTTTGTCCAACCTAGCCTCGATGGGGCTGCCCGGAGTCGCTCCTTGTGGTTAGATTCGTAACTTGTTCTCGACCTCGGCTGGGCCCCGGCACAGCTGCCGGCTCCGTCTCAATCATTTGCCTGGCGTGAGCGCTCCCTTGGGGCGGAACGCTCCTCCAAATTACCCCCATTCAAGATCTTGTCGAGCTTCCGCATCATCAGGTCAGATTTGGCATTTAACCTTTTCTCCAGGCTAGTCATCGTATGAGCATAGGTATTGTCGTGATCGTTCAACAGTCGCTTGATCTCTCTTGACATCCCAATTTCTCTTTCTTCTGACTCCTTGGTAGCTTGAGCCAAGCTCTCCGCTAGGCATTGATCGGTGTTCCGAATCATTTGGGCCTGATCGATTCTCGCCTGTGACTTCACCTCTGTTGGCTCATATCGCAACTTCTCTTGACCCTGGTGAGCTCTCTCTTCGACTTGACCTATTCTCTTACTCATGTCTCGTTGCAACTCTTCAAGGCCCGTCATTACACCAGCAAACATATCACTCATATCGCCAGCCGCCCCCGATACCGGGGTGAGACCCAGAGACGATGAGGTCAACTGAGGTTGTAGCCTGGTACCTGATGATGCGCCGCCCTTCTGCGTGCCCATCGATATCATCAACCTGTCGAACTTCGAGGATACTCCTACGGTTATCCCATCACACATCGGCCTGGTCGGCGAGCTGGACAATTCTTTCTTACTCATATCATTTCTTGTGGTCGGGGTGAAGTCCACATCCTAATAAGCTACCTTCGGATGGTCATAATTGAAAGATAAACCCTCAGTTTAGAGTGACGCCATGCGCTCATCATACAAAGACTTCCAGCATTTCTTGGCTTTCGAACTCGTTTGTTCCTCCCTCGGGCTTATACTCGACATCATCGCATTCTTGCTCTGCCTGACTAGAATTGATTGTTTCTTTCTCCACTTGTTGCTCTTAGTCTCTGAAATGGACATTCCCCTGAACAATAGTTCTTCACGCGGTTCGACCTCGGAACGCTCCGAGGCCTCCTCCGTTCTTTCAACTTGCTCCCGTTCAAAGTACCCGCCTGGCTCTTCCAGGTCCGCGTGATGGTGGTTTTCGGGTCGGATCAGCGTTTGCTCCCCTTCCTCGAAGGGGTCACTAAGCGTCTCGCTCGCCAGTCCGGCCTCAACACTTCGCCCTTGATTGCCATCGGGGTTCTTCTCGTCAATGAAAGACCAGCTTGACCTTTAGTCGCTCCGTCGTCAGCAAAAACGACGGAAAGGCTGCTAAACGAAGATTGTTTTCGTTTGTTTTAAGCTTTCGCGTGCTTTCCGTGCTCAGCCTGGGAATCTTGGTCGTCAATCCTAACGAGTCTCTACGCTGCATGTTTTTTAAAAAATCGTAATATTCGTACAAATTGACGACAATGCTCACGTACCGCAAATAGGTTTAAAGTAATTTGCTTTACGCTGCCTACCCGACTTCCTCAATATCAAAAATATTCCTTGGATCTCTTAGTGATGATATAAATGACTCAGCTTAAGTTACACACAGGGCTTGCTTAGTGTTGAGGTAATGCTAACTCCGCCTAGTTATCTAGTATAACTGTATCACAAAATTTTCACAACATATAACCAAAACACAAAACACAATTGATAATTAGATAAGAATATCCTATAGGTGACAGCGACCTTTAGTTCAAAATTAATGTTACCGCCGCACTCGTATCAAATCTTTGCTTTGTTGAAATCAAACAATCTTTTCTAAAAGAGCAGCGATGATTCAGAAACAGATAAAAAAACTTAGTCTTAGAGAAAAAGACTTCCCTCGATTGGAACACTCAAAATGAACGAAGTGCAGGACACTATCTTCTCAAGTGAGTGTGTCTTGCCTAATACGCTCACCGAGGTCTTCTTCTAGGTGTCCTGCGATTGCCCGAACTGTCCTAAATTTTCAATAAGGAGGGGGTGTCCTGCGATTGCCCGAACTGTCCTAGATTTTCAATAAGGAGGGTTGTTAAGGGGCTTAAATCACTCCGGAGGGTTACTTCGGAGGGTACCTTAATCAGCCAAGTTACTTCGGAGGGTCCCCTTTAACTCACTAAGGTGGGTCAATAAGAGGCTTAATACGCTCCGGAGAGTTACTTCGGAGGGTTCCTTCAAAATTTCAAATTTTTCAAATCTCACTTGGAAGGGTCTCCAACTAGTTTCAGAAAGCGTCAAAACAAACTAAGATCTCTGTGGGGTTTGTTTTAACTTTTTTGGAGGGTTTCGTGGAAAATTTCCACTAAGGAGGTTAGCTAAGGGGCTTAGCTGACTCCGGAGGGTTGCTTCAGAGGGTTCCCAAAAAATCAAGAAAACTGATTATTTTACCGCTGTTAGGCCTCCGATTACGGTCTAACTGACTTAAAACTAGATTGGTTGACTCGGTCAACCTTCCCAGTAGGATGAAAAGATGATACTATAAAATTTTCTGCCGCTCGGAGGGTTCTTTCAAATTTCGACACTATAAACCAAATATTTCTAAAAAAATATATTTTTTTCTGAGGTTATCAACCCAAACATGTTTTCGTTCCAGGAAAATGATTAAAAACGTCGACTTATGGTATCAAAATTGTTCCAATCGGTTGGCTAGTCTTCGAGAAATTGCCAGAAACGCGTTTGTCAAATCGGCCTTTTTTCACCACCTATTTAGGTTTTTAGAAACTTTTTCCGCATTTCTAATTGGAAGTGCCTGAAAATACTTGAAACGAGCGTAGTAGCCCTGTACGGCACTGGAATACAGCAAAAAACCGGCTCAAAATTGGTTTGGAAACAAAAATTCGGCCAAAAACTATCGAACTTGGACCCTCCGGTTCCTTCCTTTTCCTATCTTTGAGTTGTTAGCTCTATCCACGGAGCTTTTCAGATGTTACTCAAAAATCTTTCGGGCAACCGAGCACGTTATGCTAGCACGCTCCTAACGCAAAACCTTTTTTTGCTCTAACTCCAAAAACTCAAAAACTTGATTCTCAAAACAGATTGACAAAATTCGGAAAATTATCAAAATTTTGATCGAAAAATTTTGTTTTCTCTAATTTCTACTAGGTATTTCTCCGCGCGGTTTCTTTAGTTAATGGGATCAAACTACCTAGTAATTCACTGTAGAGAAGCGTTTTACTGTTCGGAAAAGCTCGGATATCCAAAGTTTTGGGGGTTAACAGTTTGGTCGAAAGTCAGTGTTTTTCGACAAAATTGGGTGTTTCTCGGGACTAAATAGGAGATAAAAATTTTTTAATAAGGATAGTAATCTATTAGTAGTCGTTAATCAATATTAGTATATCCTCCTTTGCACCAAAATACCCTAAATAAGACCCTTAAGTCGGAAATTCGCAATCGATGGAGGGTGCAATCGGACCGCGCCAATTGTGCCCCCACTGCTTAAGTATTAACGAAATAGTACCCGAACGATACTAAAATTGCATCAACGATCGATACCAACAGTCGTTGTGGATGTTTCCCCTGATCCCCCTGTTGAGTCTGGTACACGTCGATCAGCTTGCCACTCTACCTTCCGGTCACCGGCAAAATCACCATTAACGTGCTTAAATACTCAAACCACACTCAAGGGAGGGTACGTATCCCACCACCAAACACTCAATCGTTCGGTCAGAATTGATATAAATCAATCTGAAACAACAACAAATAGGAAGGTCAGATCACATCTCGTCCGGAAATAACATATAAACTGTCACTTTATGTTTTTTACTGTTTCTGGTCATTTTTGGATTTTTTACTGTTTTTCGTACTTTTTTGTTTTCAACTAAATTTGTTTTTGGCTTTTTCTTGATTATACACTATTTTTGTCCAATTTTACACTTTCTTTTTAATTGTTTTTGGTCCCGGGGCCTTGGGACAAGCGGGCTCATGACTTCCCACCTAACCCTCCGGCCAGCAGAATTTTTGGTCTTAACTAAGTAAAAAAGCTAAATAGTACTAGGCGGAGGGTCGGCACCTTCCCCCTAGTATAACAAAGGTCATTAATGCCTATAACTCGGGCATACGCCCCTAGCGGAGGGTTTGTCGCTGAAACGTCGCCCACTCAGGAGCGCCATAAAAACGTCTATGTAACATTCGCCCAAATACTACACAGTGACGGAGCGTAGAAAAAGTACCTATAAACGACTGGCCGGGGTCAGTTACCTAAATTCTACTAGTTTTTCACGCTCTCGACCTAGCCAGTTGATTTTCTGGTCTGTCTAGGGCTAAGTAAAAAGCAACTATTTTCAGGTCATCAGTCAAACGAGTTTTAATTAGCTTTCGTTTACATGCGAACACAACCACATATCTGGGTCTCGGATCCCCAGACAACATGATTGCTTTTAAAAACACGGCTCGAACATCCTATTTTCCTAAGTTTTTGGTGACAGTTTTATATTAAATCCATTGGAGATGGTTTGACCCTTTCCTCTTTCTAGCTACTTATATTTTAAAATATCATTCAATACTGGTGTTAATTCAAATGTTTATAGCATCAGAGTAGCTAAAAAGTCAGTTACTTACAGTCCTTCAACATATATTGTCTCTGGGAGGCCGAGCTACAGGAGGTTGTTATTATTCCCAATTCGTGGTGCGGGAGGGTACTGCTCTTTACTCCTTCCCCACTGAAGCCTCCTTTCCGTCTGTTTTCTTTAAGTAGCTGTCTGATCGTGCGGGATCGTCACGATAAGAGGCTTCATTTTTCTTATATCTTCTACCAACTGTCTCTTGCTATTTCAGTTGTTGTTCTGTTTTCTTTCACTTTTTTGCCAATAACGGTCATTTACCGCATTTCTCAGAAACTTTCCTTCGCCAATCGAAACTTTGAAAACTGAAAAATCCAGTATACTCTAGCCTCTTTTTCAACAGTTTTCAATCACTAAGGCCTCTAATGCTATTTTTGTGTTGCGCCAGAAAGTTCCGCTGTGCCAATCCGGGGGAATGGCACAATTTTCAGTTGTCGCGAGAAACTTGAGCTTGACATGCTCAATTCGAATTTTTTAAAAATTGCATTTCACCCCAGAATCAAGACTAAACTTTTTCTCAAGGTCAAACTTCCAAATTTGACCGACTGGCACATACTTCCCGGTCTCAAGATCGATATCCTCATCGCGTGTCGTCGTCTGTCCATGAGCCCCCAGAATGTTGAGTAAGTCTCAAGATACAAAGCCAGTGGTCATTTACAGAAGTTTGCAGCAGATTTAAGTTTATATACACCCCAAAATTCACAACCACGCAAAACTGTCACAAACAGCAATCAAAATCTGCATACATATGCACCCTGAATTTCCGCTTTGTAAGCTAATGATAAAAAATTCTTTTGTTTTACCCATTCAGAAAATTGTCATGCAGCATTTTGATTTATAAAGTAGATATAATATATTAGTAACAATAACTTTTTTATTAAAATTTCTTTTCCTGCCCTCAGATTTAATCTGAAAGTTCACACTCAAGCCCCTTTTCCTTTCCCCCATTCACGACTCAAGAATCAATCCCTGAACACGCTCTTCTGTTCGTGCCCCTTGTCTTCGAGGTACTGGGTCCTGACACACTCGACATCATAGTGTGCCTTGCCAGTTCTTCTTCGTCATCGGAACTGAACATGATCTCTTCCCATGCCTTCAGTTGTTCGCAGGCCCGCACCCACTTTCTTTGCTCTTGTAGCCTTTTCGCCTGAGACCCTTCACTTTAGATCCCCTTTTTATGCAAAAGGAATTGTGCAAACTCAGGCTCACGTCCTTCGCCAAGTCCTCCTCCAATATCAATTCCCTCGCCTTGGTGTTATCTCGGGCACTCTACCAACTTTTTTTCCAACCCTTGGTTATCGCCTTGCAATGGGTTAGCAAGGGTTTCTTGAAAGATTCCGGCCCTATCTCGGCCAGGAACTGTCGATACTCTGATGCTTCTTCATGCGAACCTTCGTCACCGTGTACAACCAAGACGTCAACGTCGCTCGAAACCATGGGAAGAATCTTATGCGACTCCAAACGTGCCTCACCTCAAAGAGTATAGAGAATACTTTGCACGCAGTCTCAAACAACTCAAGCCTCCAGTTGTAATCAATGGCATGTATTGATTCCGCTGTTGGTGCCCTCGACTCTCGATATTTCGTCACGTGTTCCTCGATCCATCGCAACGCCAGCATCGTGCTCACCACGAACAGGGTGACCTTCTGCTGATAGTCGGGTAACCCGACTGACCGAATTTCTTTACGTCCGATATCAAGCAGAGGTTCGAATGCTCCGGATACCACACTGTCTGTGCCAGGCAGTGGCATGGGCATTCCATATGTGTCACGTTGATACTCCGGAGTTTGTTCTCCCGAAGCTTCCAACAGAGGTTCAAAGTCCAGCGTCTTCTCATGTGTCACATCATTTTCTTCCATGGCTGGGTCACTATTCATCGCTTTCCCGATCGTGTTCTGTCTCTCCAAATCTCTCGTGTTTTCGCTTTCTAAGCTAAAGAGTTCCTCCCCCAGACCTCACTCAAGTTCTCTCATTGATCCCCTGGCACAGCTCTCAGGATCTTCCTTAACAGTCTATGTGAGTCATGCGACATTCCATCATGGCGTACACACTTGGGTATCGAGAAGGCTTTGTCAATTAATCCCCTCTGACTGGATGCCTCCACCATCGCCATGTGTAATGGGTAGTGGCTTCCACACAGATTGGTCATTATGGATCCCACCAGAGATTTCGCATTTATTGGCAAACTGTAGTCTTCACTCACGGGAAACCCCATATCCGCCTCAATACCAACCTTCCATCCTCTGATGTGCTTCTGGACCAATTGTAACACTCCAGGCCATGGTTCTACGCTCAACGTCGTCACCAGTTGGTGTTCGGATTCTAGCATCTCCAGTGAATGCAAGCTGCACATCCTCAAGATGAAACTCAATTCCGCCGCTATGTTCACAGTGGTGCTCGCATAGCATTCAGCCACTATCTGCACCTCACTTTTTTCTTTCTCCGTGGTGTCACCAACCCACGTGGCTAATTCCTCCTTCTGAAAAGATTGTATTCTGACGCAGGATTGTCCGTCACAAGAATGCCCTCCACCTCCACATACTAGATCCAGACAACTAACCGCTTCCGTCGTCTTCACTAGCTTGTCCAGCTTGCTCGTTGTTTCCTCCGATTCCTTTCGATGAGGTAGGCTTAGTTTGTGCACCACGTTCAGATTCCCCAAGTCCTCATCCTTTGCTGGTGACAGTTTCACTCGCTCTGTGACTTCTTCAATCAAACTCGCGTGGGGACGTGTGCATCAAGAGGGTCTCAGCAACTTCCAAACAGTCCCCAAATTCGTAATCAACAGGTAGTTTCCATTTACCATCTTTAGTTTCACCCTCTTATTCGAGCGCGGCACGCTGATCACCTCTGGCAGCATCTTCTCAAGTAACAGACCTAGGATTGGCATTTCCCTTTCCATCAGGTCAATCTCAATGATTTTCTCCGTCTAGAACTTTAACATTCGGGCCAAGTTACGATGTACGTCATGCCCTCCTCGAATTTCTTGTTGTAGAACCATGCTTCTCATGGCTCTCTAGAGACTGCCTTGAGCTCTCTTCTTTATCGGTTCCAGTACTCTGGTATACGTTCACGATAACAGTAGAGACTGTCCTTTCCATGGTTTTACTTTCCTTCGCTTTTTGATGGCACATTTGCACAGTAGTGTCGGTTATCATTGACATGATCCACCTGAAGAAACAAGTGGCATCTTTTCTTCTCGCTAGCCTCAATCCCGAGTTGTCTCGAGCAAAATGCTGCACCTGAAATTGGTACACCTGCAGACCTTTTTCGCCCAGTTTGAGTTTGTTGTGCAAGGTCAACGCCTCCAACGCCACTCCCGCAAAACTCCATGTGAACATCAACTGTCCCGTCGTTCTGACAAAAGGATTCGCCATCAATGGCAATGCCGACGAGGGTGCCCTCATCGCATCTTCAAAGTACTCAAGCAGCAGGTTCTCCCATGACCCCCCGGCAGGTTTCCCAACTCTAGATGGATAACTTCGGCCTTCTGCTGGGTAGCCCAATGCCGCCGCTTGCAGGAAACCCCGCGATCAAGCTTCTTCAGGCAACTCTCCAGTTCTTTCGTGGTCTCCAAAGCTATCTACGAAGGCCGAGCGTTGTTTCTCGTCGCATTTTTCTCGAGAGGGTCGCAGGTAACTTGCTTTCCAATGGCCCTGTGTTGCGTCGAAAGCCACTCCTTGCGGATGTCTACTTCCCATGTTTGTCCAATAGTCGAACCCCTCTTCACGTTTGCTTTTTGGGGTTTGAAGGCTTCCTCCGTTCCTGGAGTTGTCGAGGCTTCCGTTTCCCGCAGCTCCTCAGCCAACCTCCTGGGTGCTGAGCTGCTCCTGTAGGCCGCTGTTTTCCCTCGCGCTAGAATCATGGGAGCCTTCTTTTTTAGATTCTTCTCTGAAACCGCATCCGCTGAAGGACTCGCCTCTTCCGTCTCCCGTTTCCTTTTCCTAGACCTTATTCCTTTACTCGGGAGCGTTGCCACCACCATCACTGACTCGACTTCTTTGTCCAGGTCCCCCTTTTCCGACTCTTGCCTCCCTCTTCTCTAGTCTTAAGAAAATTAGTATCTTTAACCATATTAATAGTCTTATTCTTATCATCCACTTCGACACTTGTTCTTTTATCATCAGTTTTTTTGCTTAGAGTAGAGCTATTTTACATGGGTTGGCCCCGGTGTCCTGTTTCTGCTTCCTTAGGCCAACCATCTTTTTGAGCAGCCCTTTCCTCACTTTCTTGTCCAGTCCGGTGCCGATCAGGACTGGTTCTCCAAACTTCACTACAGTGCTCCACAGTTCTTCCATGAAGTTGTCTACTTTAGCTTTGTATTTAACCCTCTGGTTTAACTCTCTCAAGAAACTGTGCCACGCCTCCTCGTCCAACGTGCTCAAGAACATTTCTTTGTTGCCTACAAAGGTATTCTTCTCCCTGGCATCATCGGTCAGGAGCACCATTCCCATGTTGGTGGATGGTTCACTCGTTAGTGGCCGCTCAAGATTCTTCCGGGGAGACCCCAAAGATGAGGTGGCCATGTTTGCCCAGTCGTACCCACTCAGATCTTGTAGTAGCTCACATGTAGTGCCAGGGCTGAATTCTTTGTTCGTGAATCTGTTCTACAATGGAAGTTTTCCTCTGTCTCCTGGATTTTCTCGTGCCAAATTTCATTTCGTCCTTCAGTGCTAGGTGACCTTCCTCCACGATCATCCTCCCGTCATCATAGATGGGCAACTTGCTCTCCAATTCTGCCATCTCAAGAGTTTTCAGCACTTCCCGAACCACATACTTTGGAGGCATCGAGCCCCGCATCTTCTTTGCTTAATTACCCACGAATTTATCTTGGTTTCACAGGTATGGAAGTACACCGCTGCCGAATACCCGATAAACCAGGGGTCCCAGCTTTCCATGAACGTCTTTTGCTGCTACCCCACCGTTGCTCTTGCGTGTAGGGATGGGACTACCATGGGGCTATTAATCGCCAGCGTCATCCGCCTCACCGTCGGGAACTCACGAATCGCGGCGGGCAACACGTCCAGCTCAAGTATTGTCTCCAGCTCCCTCTTCGTAAACTCGAAGCACTTCGTCCAGGCTGGGATCCTCAAGACTTCCCTCGTGTCTTTTGCTATTAGGTTCAAGTTCGAGAATTTTGGGTAGACTTCGATGGGACCTTCTCGGTCCCCCCATCCTGCATTGCAGTTGACCCCTGAAGTTGAGCACTATAAGCGCTTGGTCTTTTATCTTCCCGAAGAGTACTGTCTCTCTCAGTCCAGCCGCACACTTGTAGCAATAAGTCGCTGAACTCGATTGGGCTTACCTCGCCGACAGGGGTTCCCCATATTTCATCAGTCGATGAAATGTAGTCAGTTCCCCATGTGTCAGGAGTATTAGGATCAAGTATCCGTCAATTCGGAGCGTCTCCACACCTCAGCTAAACATATATGCTGGGCCCATTTTGAACAGGTACCTGGGATATACCAAGTACAAGGCCAGTAGGAGGTTGATTGGCATACTCAGGAGTTCCTGCCCGCGTAGAACACCTTGTCCGTGTATTCCTTTTCCCAACAGGGACTCAAATATCTGGAGATCTCGTTTGACCTCTGAGTCCTCAGTTCCTCCTTCGCATGCTCTCTCCAGAAGCCTCCAGTAGTCACTTCGTTTGTAGCCGTGAGGAATCTCCCCACCGTCATCTCTCTCTCTTTCTCTTCTGCTACCTCCAGCTGTTCCTCCAAAAACTCCCATATTTGCTTCACCAGCGGTGGAGCACTCTCTCTCGTCCCGTCCGTCACATTCTCAAGTCTCGGGGTCAGGAACAGCCATCCATCTTCCTCTCTCTTGTGTTAGACAGTATGCCATCGATTCCATTTGTTTTTCGCTGTCGCCACATTTTTTCTCTCGTTGTTTGGTCCCCTCGTCTTGCTAGTGCAACAGGATGGTCATCCCCCACTTCCGGGTTGAACTTCAGTTGCCGGGCAAAGTTCGACACCTTCAGACAATGAACCTCGTCCAAGACGATCAGGATGTCAGCAAGCTCGTAAAAGCCCCTTAGAGCGTGGAACACATCCGCCCACGCCGCCGCCACTTCCGACTTCAAGAGTCTCAAGTTCACTGGTTCTAGCTCACGATTTGGTCCCGCCATCATCATCCGCCATCCGTTTCCCTCCTCAACCAGAACTAACATGGCGTAAACAAACTGTAAAGCATACTCGCGTAACCCGGTGATGACGCGAATACCACTCTTATCTTCGATCCCAACCGGGATGTCACCAGTTCCTGCATTTCATTCATTGCTGCAAACAGCGTCTGAATCGCCACCTAGATCATCTTTGTAGTAGGCTCCCCACTTCTTAGAGGCTCAAGCAGTCCCGCCGCGTGCAGGTGATAATTCATTCCCACGAACAAAAAGAAGCTCCGGTTCACACGGTGTCTCTGACTTTATCGCTACGATCAGGGTCAACATTTGATTTAAACTCCGCCCCTGGCAGTAGATACACCAAGGTTTCTGGCCAAAACAACTTCGGTGACGTCCCCTCAGAGTCCGATATCGCCGCAATGATCGCTCTCGCAGCTCCGACCGAACATAAACTGCTAACGTCTTGGCCAGCCGTGAAGTTCCTCAGGATCCCCCGTACCTTGGGTCTACCGCAAGTTTCGCACCCATGTAGGCCGTATCAGGAAGTCCCGTGCTCTTTGGCTCAAGAAGCTTGTCCACCGCCCTAAGCTGCACGGGGATCCTCGCCTTGATCCTGGCTATACTAGTCCGACGAGGTCTGTAATTGATTGGTCCCATCATCGATCTCTGGGGACTTCCCGTCAAGTCCGCCATCTCCAGTGTCTTAGCTCGAGAGAAGTGCGCCTCATGGGCCTTCAGCCAATGCACACAATACAGATTGCTGAAGTCCTCATGTGACAGACTCTTGATCCCCAAGATCGCCGTCAATTCTTGTCTGCAGGCTAGATCCTCGAGATCCAGATCCTTCAATCGCTCCAGGTATCGGGTTCTGCTTGCTTCCCCGGACCTTTCACCTTCTTCCTGCTGTCTACCACCACCACTGACGACACAACCGAGCTCTGGGGCGTAGAAGATTCCGCCTCGTCTCCTTTCATGGGTGTCGATCTCAGCTGTCTGCTTCTGCTAGTAGTTGAGCTGCCTCTCGAGTCGATCCTTCCCCCCAAGCGATCAGTTATGGACCGGGCTAAGAGGAATGGAGGTCTCAAGGAAATTTATATGTCTTTAGAAGACGCCACTCAGCCACTCTGTGCCCCTTGGCCTGTCCAAGTGGATACCATCCGAGGATGCATCCTCCGGCAAGGAATCTTCCAACATTCTCGCTACATCAAGCACTCTCATGGGCAGCACACTTCTCTGCTGGATTTGTGTGATTATCTTGTTGATATTTCGCACCCTCTCGTTCACCTTCCTCGCATTCTGGTCCGCCATCATGTTATAGGGAGCGATGCAGATGGTCAGGATTGCAGGCTCCAGGTGAACTCTTAGCTCCTCAAGAATACAGCTCACTTTGTCTTGTAGCCTCGTCATTTTTCTTGCTTCGCCCCTGGACACGTCGTTGGTTCCATTTTCAAACCCAGATTTTTTCCACTCGTGCCTAACGTAGACATCCTCATTATTGCCTTTTAGACATTATCCTAAAAAACTCTGATTCAATTTAGATGTTAAAACTTGCAGATTCATTTTATGTTTTAGCACCATTAATTCCCAACTCAAGACTTCCATGTCCATTCAAAGCTGAGGCGATACTCAAGTAGTACTTCTTGTGTAGGCGCAAAATTATCTCCGTTTCTGCAAAGAACAGTGCAGGATGGCATAAAATTCGCTAGGGTTCAACCTGCCCCTGTTTGGATCCTAGACCGGCATTGAGACCTCTCGTATCCCTCTTTCAACCATGAAATACCTCAACCTCCTCAGTGCCAACATTACATGCTCGGGGTTTATCGTGTTCCTTTCATTGACCCTCGTCACTAAAAAACACAAACATTTACCAGGAACTAGTGCAGCCATTCCTCCCAACCCCGGCCTCTACCTGAAGAGAAACTCCACATCTGATATTCTCTTTTGAAGTCTGCTTCTAGTCTCGTGTTGAAGCTCATGTCCACTGTTATGCAGATCGCACTAGTCCTATCTGACAAAATGAAGTCGCTGTCTGTCATCATGATGTTCTCTGAATATTCATTCGGTATCTCGAACTTTGCCTTGAATTTTCTTCCTATGGCAGGCGCAGCTTCCTCCCGATCCATTTCCAACCCGTTTCTCTTACTTCCCTGAGCTTCTTTATCATCAAATTTTTGGTGTGGGTAAGTTCTACCTCCACTCCCCGGACAAAAATATTTATCGACGTCACCGTTGATGGTGCTGGGTTCAAGTTATCCGGTGGTTTTTCTAGTGGCAGGTCAGTGGCTGTCCAACCAAATAGTGGATTTCCTGTCTTCACATGTTTCATTGCTAATACGTCAATTTGCTGGATGTTTTGCGCCTCCCTTTCGTCAGTCTCAAGATTACGCATCCATTCCAGTACCCTCAGTTTTGTATTTTCCCTTCTTTCTATCTCGCTTTGTTCCGGGTCTACTTCTCGTTCCGATACGGAGTAGTCTTCTTGCAAGGAATGCTCGCTTTCGTTGATGATCTGCCACACTTCATCGGCTACCAGCTCGCCCACGTTCACAAAATCCTCGATTATCTCATCGGGTTGTATCTTGTCAATCAAGAAGTCGTCACCATACCTGTTGATCTCATGCCTGTCCGTTTGCGATCGCCTTTCATCGTCCCTGTGGTCAGCTGGTCTTGTTCTGTCCACTTTGGTACCTCGTTCTGCTCTGGATCATTTCGATCTTCCTCCGCGATAGATCCTTCGTCCGAATCCACCTCTATCTTCTCGTTATCATCCATTCTCACGTCCTCGTTGCCGCTATTCTTCTCTCTGCTGCCTTTCTCTTTCACCTCACATGCCGGCTCTACCAGTAGATACTGTTCCATGTTCTGTGATACACACCAGTCTTCCGGAGATGGAACGTGAGGTTTCAGGTTTTCGTAGTGCACCGCACGGCCTGTACTCAAGCGATAGAACCGCCGTGCTGGTGTTCCTCAGGGGCATCGCTCTCTCCCTCCCTCAAGGTCAACATCATGAAAGGTCTGATCCCTGTTGTTGAGTGCTGCGTGCTGTTATACGCCCCTACCACTTGCGGCAGATATTTAGCCCAATCTGTCATGTATCTCGAGCAATATACGCTCAGCATGTTCACCAGTAATCTGTTCTGCCGCTCCACTAATCCGCTCGTTTGAGGATTGTAGGTTGTTGAATGCGCTTGAGAATTGTTGGATCTCCTCATCGGTTCTTTTGTCAAGTCCCCCACAAAGGCTTTCCCATTGTCCCATTGGAATGTCATCGGACAACCATATCGTGATATCTAGTGCGTTATCAAATGATCACAAGTCTCTTCCACTGAGGCCGTCTGACATGGTACCGCTTCTGCCAGTTTCGTAAAGTGGTCTATACTTTCGGTCATGCAGATCTTCTGATGGTCTATCTGCACGACCTCGTTAAACCCCAAGCGTTCCACGGATTCAAGTGGGAATTTCAATTTTCAAGGGTCTTTTACTTGCAAACACGATAACCATGCATTCACCCACCTTTCGCAAGCCTTTCTCAACCCTGGCCAATCGAACCTGTGTAATATTCCTTGTTGTACCTTGTCTATCCCCTAATAACCCATCTGGTCGTGCAATCTAAACAACACTTCCGTCTGTTATAGTTGTGGTAATATGATGAGATTATGCTTGTGTAATATCTTCTCTTCATTTTTCCTCCTACAGGCTAATACCCCGTCAACTGTGTGATGGAGTAAGTCCCTTCTCTCTCTGTAGAACTGGCTCAAGATCTTGTAACTATCCTCCTCCAGGTCTCGTTTCTCCTTGATTCCCATCCGGATTCATGTAGATAGGTTACTCGTCATGTTGTCATTCTTCTGGGCTCGTCTCAGATCCGACAGTCTGTATCTCGCTTTGACGTTTTCCTTCAATGCCATCATTTGACTATTCAGTTTCCTGGGACTGTGGATGTTGTCTTTCAGCTTAACGCAAACTATATTTCTCAAGACCTCTTTGTCATTGTCCGGTTCCAGGTTCGTCCTGACATTTGAATTGCACGATAGCTCTTGAATGGTTTCCTTGACACCGCTATTTTCTAAAGCCCTTCTCCTCCGTACGCATCCTGTTGCTTTAGATTGTACGTCCTTGAGGAAGGGCCAATTTGTAGTTTTCTGTCGTGGGGCCTCATTTTCTCTTCTGCTAATATCATGCAAAGACTGTCTTGGTCATCACCACTCCTCGCTGAGTCTTCATCCAATTCTTCCGACTCTCCGGACAAATTCTCTTCCTCACTGTTTCCTTCTGATTTCGACCATTCCCCGGACACTTGATCTGGTCCTAGGTGTTCGGCTTCCTCCTTGGAACTCAGTTGCTTTTCCCGAAAAATAGTCCGTCTTAGTATGTCCTCTGGGATTTTCTCGATCAACGTTCTAAAAACTTCTTTGTCGTCAGATTGGTTGCCTATCGTTGAGTCCTCGCCATGAGCCACTTCCCCTCTTTCCAATATGGTGACTTCCGGTTTGTCTTTCTTTATTTATGTTCCGGACTACCGTATAATTGTCTGTTAGTTTCTCGAGTAGTCTCCTCAGATCCTCTTCTATCGTCACTCTTCTTGTCTCCATTTTATCGAGGTCGTAGCTTTTTGCTTTTAGTGTTTACCTCACTACCTTCGACTTGAGCATCATTTCCATTGGCATCCCTGGACTTCTCTTGAGGATTTCTTTCGTCTCATGTTCAGCTGGCAGCTCGGGATGGTCTTCTATTGGTTTCCCTGACTTACTTGTCAAGCCACCTTGTGAGGTGAGGACTGTCAAACGTCTCCTTGCCCATAAATGAGAAACCATCTTTGATTTCCGGCCTGTCGGCCTCCTTTGCTCTTGCCTCTCGTGGAACTCCGTCTTCTTGCTCAAGCTCTCGGCATTTCGATGTTTGTCCCTTGCTCTGTGCTCAAATATCAGATTATAACCATCCAGGCGCTTTATCCATCTCCCAAACTAGCTCTGGTCCATTGAGTACGTTTTCAACCAACTGAGTGATCTGTTGTCGTCTCGTAAGTTGAATGGCTTGCTACCCAGGTATGCCCTGTATTTTTTCTACAAAGGGGACTACCGCAAACATTTAGGGGACTACCGCAAACTACAAAAAAGACTACCGCAAAGGGGACTACCGCAACGCTTTGGGCGCCCCGTACTTCATCTCTTTATCACTCAAATCTTTGCTCCCGTAAGCTATCGGTCTCAAGACTGTCTTCCCGTTCCACTCCTGTTCTTGGTGGAGTATTCCAGAGATCGCTACGACCGATGCATCCGTGTCCAGCTTGTACATTCTCTTTTCCGTGGGCATCCCTAGCACGGGTGTTCCGCACAGCTCTCGCTTCATTCTTTGAAATGATTCATCTGCCGCGTTATTCCACGTAAACTTCTTACCCTTGTGCCTCAAAAGTTGTTGCATTGGATATACTTTGTCCGCATAGCCCCTGATGAACTCCTTGTAGTGGTTTGCGAAAGCCAAGAAGCTCATCAACTGGTGTTCTGTTTTTGGCGAAGTCAGTACTGCCTCTACCGCATATGGGTCTGGTCTAATACCATGTTTGTCCACCATTCTCCCCAGGTATTTGATCAAGTCCTTGAGAATCTCACACTTCAATGGCTTGCATTTCAGTCCTACTCTCTTCATACAAGCAAACACCTCGTCAGGTCGTTCAATGTGGTATGTGTTGCAATCACCACCAGTGTATGTGTTGCAATCACCACGTCATCTACGTATCACATTACTAAATTGCCATAATTCTTCGTTACACTTGTCAGCTCCTGTGCCATTAGTCGTTGGAAGGTGGCTTTGGCATTGCAGAGGCCAAAGGGCATCCTTTTCCATTGAAACAATCCCAGCTCGCATGCAAAACCCGTCTTGTCCCTGTCTTGCTTCCTCAGTGCTACCTGCCAAAAGGCCGACCATAGATCAAGAGGTGTGAAAAATTTGGCGTCACCTGATTTTGAAAGACTCTCATCTGTCCTAGGTATGGGATAGGCATCCTTCACCGTGACGGAGTTAAGTTCTCGAAAGTCACAACAAAACCTAAGTTGGTCTCCTTTCTTTTTAGCCATCAGTACTCCACATGCCCATGGTGATTTGAATGGTTCTATCATGTCATACTCTAGCAGGGTCTCTATCTCTTTTCTACACGCATACGATTTGTTTGAGGTCATACGCCTTACCCCTCCCATTGCGGCACCGCCGATTCTTCTAGCTCTATTTCATGTTCAACGTTTGTCCATGTCGTCTCTAGGTTTGTATCATGACGAACTTTGTGGCTGGCTCCCCCCTGCATGTTCCTGCTTTCTGAGAACGAGTATTTTTTTGGTTTCATATCTGTTGTGACGTAAGTCCTACTATAGATACTGATCCCGTCCACGTTCAACATCACCTGACATGGTCCATAGACTTCCACGTAGCGCCCGTGGAGTGTCTTTATTCGAGGGCCACCCGTTGTCAACAACGCTCGCACAGCCCTCGACTCAATTCGAGGCTCTACTTTTCTCAGATAATCTGCATATGTATCTAAACGCATCATAGTGAACTCTGAGGGTTCACTTAGGTTCCTGATCACCTGATTTCCCGCAATTGAAATTATTGACTGTATTCTACTTCCCTGTGGCACCATGGCGAAGGTCTTCCCGGAGATCACATTTAGTTTAATACTCAAACTTAGTTTGGTGTTTTCGTTTCTTCGACTTACGATGCCTCGAAGGCGTTTAGCCTTTCCTGAGTTATCTCATTCTCTAGTTTGAGTTTTGATCGATCTCCTTCGTCACCGACTCCTACTGGACTCTGTATAAAGCATCTGTTGCTGCTGCCTTATAGTCGAATTTAAAATTGTCTGTCGCAGTCATGGGTTCCGTTTCACGTATTTCTTCCCTTGCTGCCTGCATCTTCTTTGTTGCCAGCTCCTGCGGTTTCTCCTTTCTGAGTGCCTCCGCTTCACTCAAAAGGCCCGTCTTGCTGGCTTTCACACCCGATAAAGCTTCCTCATGCCATGAATGCTTGATTTCTGCCACAGCATCCCAAAATTGTGGACAATCCGATTTGAAATGACCCTATAACTTACAAAAGAAACACCTTGGGCCGAGTTTCGCAATTATTCCTCTCATAAAATCTCCATGATTGACCTCTGGCGCATCGTCATCCTCGAGGCTAAAGCCTATCGCTTTCATGCCCTGTTTGTAGGCTGGGCATACTCACACATGATGGTCTGTCGATTTGAAATTTGCATAAGAGCGTCTCTTGTCCATGTCGTCCCTTGGTTTGTACCAATTGTTACCCTGGTTAGCTGGTCCACTGTTAAAGTTGCCATGATTGTTTTTGTAATAGCCAGATCTCGATGGAGGCTTTATTAAACGATATTCCGTTGACTTGAGTCTCAACTCCTCTGGTGTTGGCGCATTGGTTGAAAGTTGTGTGTAATGTGTCGCTTACATCGTTCGAAGCTCGTCATTTTCCACACAGTCGATGAAATTTGAGGCTACCGCTAGGTTCATCCTCCTGTTTGACTCATCTGGTTGGCTACGACTTCTAAGCATCTCCAAATCATCTAAAATCTTGTCTATTGTCTCGTCTTCACGTTGCCTCCGTTTCTCGAAGCGCATTATTGCTGAATGTCCTTGTACTGAGCCAAAACGATTTAATAAGATTTTAAAGATTTTCTCAGCTGTGTCCCGCTGGTATTGCTTTTTGGCCATCACGCAGTTTAGGGCTATCCCTTCCAGGTTGCCTGTGGGCGCACTGCATTCTTGTCTTTCCATCAAGTCTTCCTCTTCAAAATGCAGTTTCAGTACTTCTATCCAGGTATCAATACAGCCATCAGATTTAACGTTATAGCATCTTGGTTTCTTGAAAATGTTTGTTGATTTTTCACTGCGTTTACTGGTTTTAGGTAACCTTGTCAGGAAAGTTTCCAAGGACTTGTTCAGAGGTTCAAAAGCTGTGGCTATTGATGTTGCATCCCGTGAATGCCCCGCTTGAGCATCATTGCCCTCTGATATAGGCTTTGGGTTTTCCGTCCCGTTCGATTTGCTGGGGTGACTTCTTCCTTTTGAAGCATGACCCCAGTTCACGTAATCACGTCTTCCAGTCCATGTGTGTCTTGCGACGGTCGTTCGTTTGAGGTCGTTCTGTTGCCAGTTGAACATCCTCTGATGTTTGGGCCGCGCGGCCTATTGTCCCCTGTGGCATAGCTAGATGAACTGCCCCTTCCTCTCGAGGATCCATATGCCCTTCTTCTATTGGGTTGTTCATTGAAGTTCACTCTCAGCTCCCTGCTGGGTTCTCCTGAGTTTGTTTCCCCATTCTTCGATCCACTCCTGTATCGTAGGAGCCCATCCAACCTATACATGATAGCCTGAGTGCGCCCCTCCATCTTCGCGTGTATTTTCCTTCCAAGAGTCTCAAGAGTCTGCTCGTAGGGAATTCTCAACTTCTCCATGTCGTCCCTCAATCATAATTCTCTTTGCTCAGCTTCCCTCGTCAATCGCGACAACTTTTTAGCGAAGTGTTCATCTGTCCTCTCCTTCTAGCGTTTTTTGATTCTGCTGACTTCTTGTATGTTGCAGGGTATCCCTTCCCGCAGGCTGTCTCTCTCGACGTGGACTGCCCTCTCTAGTTCTTAAGGACATCAGTTCTTTCTGCTCTCCTGTGCTGTCCACTATGTTGGTCAAGGCTTCTTCGATTGATGCTCCGTTGTCCACCAATGGCGTCACAAGTTGTGGTGTCACCCTATCGGTTCCAGGCAGCTTGGTGCTGGTCGAGACGTTTCTTCATAATCCGCTTCTGGATCCGCTGGTGAGTTACTTGGCCCTGTATTTTTGTTCTTCCCAGGTTGCACTTCCAAATTCGTCACGATCACAAAATCTCCTGACTGGTTTGATCCACTTGTGGACTTGCTAATTGTCCTGGCCACGCCAAAACTGTCCGTTGAGCCAGTCTCCCTATTAGTGCATGCATCATTCTCCTGAGTCGAACTGTTGAGGCTTATTTGAGATTTCAAGTCATCTTGTTCGTCATCGTCCTTCTCCTCTTCCTGGGTTTCTGCATCATCGCCTGTACCCGCTCCCATGGTAAATGGAAAGAAATTTCCCAAAGTGTTCTTCACTCGTTCCGAAAACGAGGAGGACGTTGCCGGTTTCTCCGTCACCCCATGCATCATAGTGTTATCATTGGGTGATCTTGTATTCGCCACGTTTTCAGTAGAGATGTCGGATAATTCTGACATCTCCTCACCAACTAGAGTCCCGGTGGAAGTGACAAATTTTTGGCCTTGTTCTACCGGAGTAGATTCACACGCCAATCATCTGTTCCCCTTCCCTTCCGTTGCAGGTCTTGCCCGAGTCTCATCCAATGCAGGGTCCGGATGAATCTCTACTTTCAACGTTGCCTTTTGCTCTTCCAAGGAGTTTTGACTCCTGGTTTTAACCATTCCGCCGGAAACTTCCTTCCCTTCGTTGGTCCGGCAATTCTTTTCACAAAAAGGTCGTTCATTGCCTCTCTTTGTTTCCCCGGTATGAATTTCCTAGAGCTATCACTTAGCTTAGGTATCCTTGACTTGTCTAGACTCTTTTTCGATTTATCACTTCTTACTGCTTATACACTCAGGTTGATTGCCAATGTTCCTATTGTTTGACTACTGATAATAATAACCCAACATACTATATTCCAAAAGTTTCACCTAAATAGTGATCACGAATCCTTGTATGATATCAAGGTACTGTGTGTATACAATTTATTCAAAATGATCGATTATTGGTTGTAAGATATGAAGCTAGCACAGTCTGATGATATCAATATGTTTAAAAGATAGAGTACTCACTACCCAATCAAGAACAATTATTATGGGTTTAAAACCAAAAAACAAGAAGATAAAAACTATTTTCAAAAAAATGTAAGTGTTTTGTACTTTAGTTAGTCGCGATTCAATAGTCGAACTTGTTTTTAAAGAAAAATTTTTCCCTGTTTAGTGCTGCGCTAAACAGACAAAACTTGAAAGCAGTAATTCTCAAGTGGGCGTCTATTGCACCCACTGAGTCCTGTGCTACCTAACTGCGTTCGGATTGCCCGAGCTAGATCTACTAAAATCCTCAAGGTAATCATTTTTGCAAAAAATAGTTTGGATTTTAATCCACACAAATTAGCGTCGAACTCTGTTTTCAATTAGATTTAGTGTCGCAAATATTTAACTTCTTTTTTGTCTTCTTAAGTATTGACAAAGTCGGACCCCTCCGGGTTGGCAAAACAAAGATCCCTCCGGATTGGCAAAAATGAGACCCCTCCGGATTGGCAAAACTGGGACCCTTCCGGATTGGCAAAACTAAGACCCTTCCGGATTGGCAAAGCTAAGACCCTTGCGGATTGGCAAAACTAGGATCCATCCAGATTGGCAAAAATGGGACGCTTCCGCATTGGCAGAATTAGGCCCCTTCCGGATTGGGACACCTCCGGGTTCGTAAAAATAGCTTTTCCGGGACGTTTAAAAATTTCATACGAGACCCTTCCCGATACGGTCTACGAGTTTTTTATGCTATATGAATTAACTAGGAACGGTGTATTCCGTCCCTAGACCCTTACGGATTGAAGCTAAGGTGCTCATTTGACAATTCTCCTTGACTGTGAAGGGTCTTATAACTAGCTTAGTCTTGACTCGACTATCGTTTTCTGTGTTCCTTAGCCCTTCCTTTTTGTCGAGAAAAACGTAAAAACGCCTTATTCAAACGTTACTACCCTTTGGTATCGGTGTAAAGGCTTTCCAAAAAAACTTTTACAAAACGTGAAATGTCTTCTTTCACAAACTGGTAACTTTGGTAAAAACGTTGTCCAGTAGTTCCAAAGTTATCAACCAAAACGTTTTTTTCTAAGGTGGTCAAAAATTATCTCACTTATAGGTTCCGCCTAATTTTTTTCGCAATTGTTATCTTATTGACCTACAAATTATTGATCCGAGCTCAAGAGGCCTATTTTGTTTCAGTTTTTTGCAAAAGACCTGATCTAAAACGTTCCAGTTGAAAAATTTTCCAAAATCAATGCTATTTAGACCCTTCCTGATTGATGAATCCGCTAAATCAAACAAGTTAAGTTCAAATTCACAGTAACCCGGAAGATTATTGCCAAAGGGGTTTTAAAACCTGTCGATTCACCAGCAAACGTTGTCCGAACAACAATTTTTATTTCCTAACGCAAAAATTCCAAAAAGTTTTTTTATTTTGTAAAGTTTAGTTTTTTCAAAAATAAAGAAAATTCCGTTCTCGGCACCCAATTAGTTTCAACCACTTCCGAACTAAAGTTAACTGGTTCCGACTATTATACTAGTACAGTTACGATATAACTCAATGTTTCAGCGCAATTTTCCGTTTCAAAAAATATCGATATATCGAAAATCGCGATTTGTGGGGGGATCAAAATAACACTAGTTTGACCCTAAAAACCGGTCTGCTTACTGTGCTTTTCACTGAAAAACGGTATAGGCTGTATAAATAGTAATAATAGTAAAAATATAACCCTCCGAGTTTGTTCAATATCCGGACTAAGGTGCTTAACTCGGAAATTCGCAACTCGGTTGAGGGTCACTTCAGTGCAGTCACTGTCGAGCACCCCACAGATTCATATCTTATTTATTGTACCAAAAGGGATACAAAACTTGTTAACGACACCCAACAGTTGTTTGTAGTTATCCTTGAGACCCGGATCAGTCTTCCGCTCTCTTCCCAAGACCCTTCCGAATTGAGCGCAAGTTAGCATTAACGTGCTTAAATACTCAAATAACCCTACAGTACAAGCACCAGAAACGGGTCACAATTTTGAGCGTAACAATCTTGACTGATATAAATGCCTGTAACAACAATATATCTAACAACAAAAAACGGTAGGGTCGGTTCACATCTCGTCTGGGTTGATGATCTCTCCTGATTTTATATACTTTTTTTTACTGTTTTTGGTTTTTCGGTTAACTTTTTTTAATGTTTTTTGATTTTTCTTAAGTATTTTTGGTCATATACCACTCAGGGAACGACGAGACCGCAAATCCACCCACCCTTCCTGGTAAATGAATTTTTGGTCCTAACAAGGTTAAAAAGATAGATCCGGGAATCCGGAAGGCTTCCGCGCTGCGAACTACGCTTCCGCCCCGGTGGTTAGGGCCTTATTTTAAGCATCCGCTCGGCGCGGAGTGCTCGTGAACGGTTCTGCCGGTCATGATGTTAAAAAAGAGTAATACCCAGGAGCGCCATAAAAACATCTATATAACATTCGCCCGGAAGTAGATATCGACATAAAATAAAGCTAGGTTCTAAAACGACTGGCTAGCGTCAAAACACAGCTCTAGATGCTTTTCACTGTCTCTGCCGAAGCCAGTTCTTTTGGTGGTATTTCTAATATCGGGTCGACAAAACGTGAATATTTCCGGCTTCGATCAGAACGCTCTAATTAACTTAATTAAATGCAGAAACATTGAGCTCATGGCTGGGTCTCAGCATCCCCAGACCACGAGGTCACTCCTAAAAACAAAGCAACTGCATATTTATCATTATACTTTTTTTTACAGTATATAAAAATCATAATCTCCATCAAAGACGGATCAACCCTTTCCCTTAACTCCTAGCTTCTCACAATCTGAAAATGAATTTAGATGTTATTATTTCAATTCAGGACATAACCAGAAGCTAAAAATTCATTTAAACAGAGAGTTAGAGTTTTCTCTCGAGACCCCTCCGGATTCTGTTATTCGAGCAAATAACACTCCTCTTTCTTCCCGGAAGGCTGGAGACGTCGTCCCAATACCCTTCCTGGTTCTCGAGATGCGTGTTGTAACGATTGTAGCGGGACAATCGTTACAACTCGGAATGGTCTGATAGCTGTTTTCTATTTCAATCTCGTTCTGTCCCGCACAATTGTCGTTCACCGATTTTTAGCCACAAATTCTGTTGTTCTGCTTCTTTTTGCAGTTTTCAGTTGTCGCAAAACTTCCTCGTCGTCACGTGTCTTTTTTTCCAAACGAGTTTTTGAAAATTAAAATGTCAGTCCAAATTAACCATTCCACGTTCGTCAAAATGAACAATTAACACCGTTAATGTGCTAAAACCGCCAATTTTCCGCTCAGCTTCAACAATAAAAATTCGATTTCGAACTTGCATTTTGATACATTCTGGTCGAATGTCACATGGGTAGTGCAGATGGCTCATGAGAAGATCGTTCAATGATAGTATTCGGTTTTTGATTGTCAGTGGTTTTTTTGTCGATTGTAATGTTTTGATCCCTCAAGCCAATTTTCTTAACATGTTTTTAAACTCTCCCTGAAATGCTAGAAATTGATCTAGAAATACCCCGAAATATTTAACTTCAGACTTCTCTTCTATTCTGTTATCATCTAATAATATACTTTGAATTGTGGTTTCATAGAGCTTTGAATTGTGGTTTCTGCCTTGATGTTTTTCGCTAAATACTATCAATTCAGTTTTGTTTGCGTTGTTTAGAGAAGTGTTTTGTGAAGTACAGCCAAAAAAATCTGAAGAGGTTTTTGCAGTGGCTGTAGAGCGTTTTTAATGTCCTTATCAGCACAAAATAGTAGTGTATCATCTGAAAATTGTACCACTTTGCAAAACTCAGTTAAATTTTTGTTCAAGTCGTTTATGTTTAGGTTGAAAACTAGGGGTTCCAAAACTGTAATTTCAGGTACGCTTTGGCGAAGTGAGATCCAACTCGATTCAATTTTTTTTACTATAGTTTTCTGCTGTCTTTTGTTTATAAAGCTATAATTCGTTTCAATAGCTAATTCAGAGAATCCCAAATCATTCAATTTGTCTTTTTAAATGTTCGTGGTTGATGGAATCGAAAGCTTTGGATAAATCTAATAAAGATACGGCAAAATATTTGTTTTCATCCATTGATTTGTGGAAGAACTCAGTGCAATAAAGGATGGCGTCCATCATTGAATATGAAGTTCTAAAACCAAAGTGGGTGTTGCTGAGCAGGTTATTAGATGATAAGTGTTCATTGATTTGTTTTTATAGTAATTGCTATAAAATTTTAGAGAGTACACCTGTTATGGAGATTTGTCTACAGTTCTCTGCTTTTTCTAGGTAATCTTTTTGTATATTAAGGTAAAAATCGCCTTTTTGAGTCTAGTTGGAATTAAATTGTACCTAATAAATTCATTTATAAGAAATGTAAGGTGTGGATATACTTCATTGCACCCATCTTTCAGAGCCCATCTTTCAGGCTGGTAGATCAGAAGATCCGGGTGGTTTATTTGCGTTTGAACTTGTTATTTCGTTTTTACATTCGATTCCACTTACAAACCGGAAACAAAACTTTGATTGCGTTCGTTTCTGGTCATTGTGTTTTGATGCATGATTCAATTGCGTTTTTGCCAATTTCTTACTCAAAAAAAAACAACCGAGTCCAGAAAACTTAAAAGTAAAGATTGCTTTTTTGAAGTTGTTTGTCATTGCTTCATAAAATGAACATTTTTAATAGTGTGGTTTTGTTTGCTGATTTTTTCGAGTTTCTTGTATAATTTTTTATTATCCATTTCTGTCGCTCAGTTGTTTTAGGATTAAAAGTTTCCGATATGAAACTATCGTATTTCAGGTTGAATTTTGATTTGTCATTACGAATGTAGACTGTTTTAAGTGGTGCGCAACTTTTCAGGCAGCCTACTTTTTTGGAATTTAAAACGTTGAACAATTTTTCAGGGTTATTTTGCCTGTAAAAAGGCTCCCAAATATTGCTTGTTAGGGCAGTTTCAAATTCTTTTTCTGAATATTTCAATCTATTGTAGATAGTGCGCTTAATTCTACGATATCAAAATACTAACTTGAATTCAGATATCAAAATTGTAGCTCAGTGATCAGTTATAATTGTTGGAGTGAAAAAATTTAAAACTTTGTTCTTCATTTCGAAGATTAAATCTGTGATAGTTTAGTCAAATTTCTAAGTTATAGGGCGTTAAAATTGTATCCAGGGATTATTTGTTTTCAGTATTGAAAACGTTTATGCTGTAGTCGCCCCAGAGAACAATATTTGATATATAGGATTGTGCAAAGTCAACTGACAGAGCAAGCAATTAGTAGAAGAGTGAGCTGATCAGGGGGGGGGGGGGGGGGGGGGGGGGGTGTGATGACTCTCATGTATTAACATAGGTTATAGAGTATCCGCTCATCACCCTATGTATTAACATAGGAAATAGAGTCTACAATGTATTAAGATAGGGAATGATAAGGATTCAGTGTGATGGTAAGATAATGGTAAGGAAAACGAAAAATTTTTAGTTTTTGAGTAGAAATGTCTAGTTTTTTCGCAAAAACTGTGGCGCGCGTTACCCAATGGGAAAATATTTTTGGTGTATTACGTGGGAATAGATATTCCAGTGTATTAAGCTTGGTCATTGGTCATAGTTTCAGATGATAAGATGGTAAATTTCAGAAAAGTTTTTGGCGCACGATCTTACCTTGTTTTAAGATATTATTCAGATTTCGCAAATATTAGGATAGTAAATATATATCCCTAACCATAAGGGTTAAAAATTCCTTGTATTGACATAGAGACTAGGTTTCCCAATGTATTAAGATAGGTAATGGTAAGGTTTTAGTGTGATGGTAAGGAAATGGTAAGAAAAACGGTGTTTTTGGCCTTTGTGTGGAAATGTCTAGTTTTTTTGCAAAAATCTCGGCATGCGTTTTTTAATTTTTGAGTATTACATGTAGATTGTGTAATGAAGACATTACGTTTATTGGTTCATGGTAAGTCCATGGTAACATGTGCAAAAATTTGGAAAAGTTTATAAAAATGATATTTTTTTTCAAAAAATTAAAAACACGATAAGATTTGATATATTTTGACTTAATAACTATTTTTTTAGATGATCCTTTTCTGCAAAAATTTCAAAGTTTTTTGGAAAAATTTGCAAAAATTTCAAGTTTTTGGAAAAAATTGCAGATATGTCAAAAATTTGGCAAGTTTTTTGTTGCTCCTGATTTAATTTAAAAAAGTATAATTTTTTTATAAGTATTTAATTAAGCCCAAATTATATTTCATTTGGCATCATGTTGAGACAATGATACAAAACGTTGAATAGAAATAAGAATTTGTCCACAACTTTCTTTCAAAAAAATTAAATACGATAAAGTTTACCCCAATTTTAGCTAAAAAGCGGTTTATATAATTCTCTGAACACATAAAGCTCATTTTAGCTGAATCAATATTGATACTTCCGATTTTTCGGGAAAATAAGGTAATTAATCGTAGTTTTCGAGAAAGTAAAATTAATCAAATCTATCCAAAGTTTTCCATTTTTAACCTTTCATTTGTGTAAATAACTGGTTTTTTGTTCAATTCAAGGAGAATTCACCTTAGAACTTCAATTTAAGTGAACAATAAGAGCAATATTCACTGAAATTTCTAGATCAAACTCCATGATCCAGCTCCTCCTCAGTTTTTTCTCAAAGAATAACCCAAACCTATACAGAAATTTTAACTTCTGAGACGTTTTTAACATTTTTATTGATGAAAAATTCCAGATCATTGATAAAAATTGAACATTTTACCGCTAAAATTGACTAAAAATGGGGTATATTTCTCTTAAAAGTATATTAGATGGTATGATATTCAACAAAATCTTCTTCAAAACTGATGATTGTCTCTCTGTTGCTTCTACAACATAATTTTCATGGTTTTTCCGTAGAATTTTTCTATGTCCTAAGCTTATTCTTGCTTTCTGCTTATTGCATGTTTTCGCTCTGGAACTCACTTTGCAAGAAACTTTAGTCAGAACTGAGGAATTTAGGAGAAAATATCATCAATTGAACGAACAATTTGTTGACAGAGATAAAATTAGAACTGATAACGTCTAATTATTTTCACCTAAATTGTACATGTTCTCCTTTAGGATCCCTTGTTAAGTTGCTACAGCAAATTATTTCAGCAAAAATCCACGTTTGAGATCACTAAATATCACTTTTCTTGCAAAATAGTATGTAATTCGCTTTTTGTTCTTGATGTTTGTCGGAAATTTTCTCAAAAATGTCGAAGTGAGAAAAAATTGCTGCTACTTTAAGCATTCGAAAGCACATGTACAAATTGAGAATTTAGAGGTGTATTTTTAAGTTGATTTCTTAGAATAAATTAAGAGCAGTTCTATTGTTTATAATCTGCAAAACCTTTGAAAGTAGAAATACGCAAGCGAACTTAATTCCATATTTCTGCAACATTTATAATATCTGAAAGATCTGTTCTCAAAAACAATGATTAAGTAAAGGAAATCATAATGCAAACTGTAACAATTGAAAAATTTTGCGAACTTTATAAAGCAAAAACTCTATAATTCAACGTAATTTTCTAAACAGAACTAAATTTTTACTGTGTGTCTAGTTGAAAATTGTTTTGTATAAATTCATAAAAAAAGAGAACATACATCTGGTTTTGCTAAAGTATTGGTTTGCTTAGAATTAGTCAGCAGACTCCATTTTGTTTTCTCTAAAAATCTTTCTACATCAAATTTTTTTATCCAAAAGAATGAAATGTAGATCTTGAAAGCAAATTTTTGATTTATGCTCTATGTATCATCTTCCAAAAGATGTTGGAGTTGGGTTTACTTCACTACAATATAATTTCAAAACATCTGAATTTTCATAAAAGATAACCTAGTATATCAAATGATTAAAAATTTTCCAAACATTACACTTTTATGTTGGATTTTTTCTCAAGATGTAATATATAAGCTAAATTTTAATTTAAAAAAATCTCTAAACTCCTAACGAATTGAATTGATTTTCTATCTCAGTTTGATTTTTTCTCAGTTTCTGTTTCATCTACTATCTTCAAAAATTGAAATTCAGAGAGAAAAATGTTTCATTTCAACGAACGTTCGTTAATCCGAAGCAGAATTATTACCATAAATCCTTTTTGAAAAAATTTTACTTTCCTGTCTCAACCTATAACTGTACTTTGCTGTTTCAACTCTGAATTTCTATTTTGAAGTAAAGTTTTGGTTGAGAATGATGTATACTATTATCATGAAATTTTCAAATTTTAGCAAAACATATATTTTCCAGGTCAGTTATCAAAAGCAAACGAAAACCAAAATTCTTATTAAATCGATCCCCATTATTTGCTACGCACTACTCTATGATTACTTTTACTAGCACTAAGCAAGGAGAACTTTAAAATGGTCAATAGGTGAATACTTCCAAGTAATCGATGTTCAATAAATATCCTGCTTTTTATAGTATTTCAACAAACACTTAAGCACTCATTAGCGTATGTGATTTTTTTTTACTACCAATTTATCGCAACAAAATCCCCGCAAGCTGACAACCTATGGAGTTTTTACTTTAAATTTGAAATTTTCAGATCGATTTCCACTGAAAGTTTCAAGACAATTTGAACTCGGTTGTTGCTGGTTTTTACATCAATCAGAACCTTTGAATATGACAGAACAAGAATAGTGCTGAAAACTGTAAATTGTTTACCAGAAATTTTTCAAATTTAGTGTAAAGATTTTTCAGGTTCAGTAAAAATTCATTATTCAAAGTGTTTTCTACTATGTTTTTATTAAAAATATATCAATTTTACTTTTTCTTGGAGTGTGTTTTGAGACTGCTGATAACATTATTTATCATTATGTTGACAATGCTTCTTCTTGATATGATTAGTAAGTTCTTTGCTGATATATGTATTAAAGTTACAATTGGAACACTGTAAAACGCCACAGCAGTGCTTTCGATGTCTTGATGCGTGTAAGCGGGTGTATTCTCTGGCACATTCAAGACATGCAATTCTTTCGTTTCTATTCAGTTACGCCATCTCAAGAAATAGAAAAAGAAAAAATACGAGATTTAGAATGTCCCTAATTTTCAGAAAAGAAAAGTTGAATAGTCTCAAAAAATGGATAAAAAAAATAAAAAAAGCAAATTTCTTAACCAATTGTTTTTAAGGTGAAAAAAAATCAGAATGGATTTTGATTAGCTGAAAAAAAATTATCCTATCTAACTATGGAATTTTCAAAAGTTTTGCTATCAGCCAATCAGAATCGAGCAATTCTTATAAGGAAATATTCATCTTTTCTGATATCAGCCAATCAGAATTGACTTTCAATGGTCATGGAATTTTCAATAACTTTTAAGTCAACCAATCAAAACTGAGTTCTACTTCTCATGGATTTTTAAATAATTTTGATATCGTTTGTAGATATCAAGAATTTCTTCACAGGTAGTATTTGTGGTTATAATCAATCAGAATGAAATATTCACAGATTTAAAAATACTTTGTAGATCAGAACCAAACTATGTTTATGAAACTTCTCCATCAATCAATTTAATTGAATTGTTCTAACATAACTAACATATACAATTGACACCAAAGTGAGATAAATGAGATTTCTTGTCTGGTTTATGTTGTTTTTTCGATGCTAAATTCAAGTTTTGAAATTTTAATCAAAATTTTTTCGATTTGTTCTATTTCTAACCAGTGAAAAGTGAAATTACCGAAATAAACATTTTTTTGTTTTCTTTCTGGAATATTGTAATATAAACCACCAGAAATTTTATAATATTGGATAATCGATTAAAAGATTTTCGGACAAATCTAGATTTTGTCTTTGTAACAAATTCAAAACAGTAATCGAAATGATGTTCCTTCAATATTTGATTCATAGACTCTTCCATTCTTTTTTTTTCACTGATCGACCACTCAATTTGAGTTAGCTCTTCTAAATCAAAAATAACCTTGTTGATAAACCTGGCAGTACTCTTCTTTTCTGAAATCTCCTCTCCATCTTTTTAACAGAACTATTGAACTTTCTGCGTTTCTATACAAGTTAAAACTAATACAATCTCCATCAACGTCATCTGTCCACCGCTCTTTCTCTTTTTTGTAGTAGTTCAACCTTAAAATCTGATAAATGTTCAATTCAGACATTGAAAACGCTTTTGATAGAAAAATATTTCTTACTGAAATTAAAAAAAAAAGAAACTTCAAAAAAACTTGAATTGTTGTACCAATTTTTGATTAATTTGTAATCAACATAAAAATTTGTTTTTCCCTTATTTAGAGACTGATTATTTTTAAGTGAATTCATAAAGTCAATCAAAACTTCAAATTAAGGCAACTAAAAAAAACAATGAAATTCAGAAATTCAAAAAACAACAAAAATGTTACAATTAATTATACATTTTGTTTGTATTTTTGTTCAAATAAGACAAATTTTACTTAATTTTTAATAAAAGCAGTAATTAAATATTTTTTTTCCGTAATTTCAGAAACAAACACTGGAAAAGCAAACACTGGAAATCCCAGCTCTAAAACTAAATGTGCACTTCAGTGAAAAATGATAGCTTTGAACCAACAATATTTTTTTTAAATTAACAAACATACAAAATATCACAAAGCATTACTGAAGCTTACAATTATCAACAAACTATCAATAAATGAAAATGGAAGTAAAACGTATGAATCATCATGATTTCATTATATGGAAGTAATACCAAATATGGAATGTTTTATATGATATCTGATATACCGAAATCGCGTAGACGTTACTTCGCCTATAAAAATCCAAAATTCTCAGCAAAAATCAATCTTCCCAATGGCTGATGCTATGTGCCAAGCTCTTCCCAGCTTGTTTTCAGATTATTGCAAAAAATTGCTCTTTTTTTCGTTTCCAATGATTTTTACGAATAAAACATAGTAGCACATGATTATTGTGTCTGTACCCATAACGCTTTAGGTTCTTTGAGAATTGTAAGTTCCCGTTAGTTTTAATAGGAATATCTCTTAGCTCACTAGCCCGGGAGGTTTCATTAAACTTCAGAATCTTGACAATTTCCGTCCCAGTTTCAAACTGGTGCAGTAACTCGCCCGTTCTCTTATGATTCAGAGTATTTTTTTTAGATTTAAAAAACTAGCAAAATAACTAAAATCCACAAAATGTTTTCATCAACCTTATTCCCTTAGAATTAGTTCTGGAATTCTGAATGGTTAAATTTTATTGGTTATTTCTAGAATTTAGAAGATTGAGAAAAATCTAGAAGTTAATGTGTAACGACTTCCTATAAAATTCAAGGATTTAATCTGTAGATTCTAAAAACTAGAAGCTTCTAGAATTTAATGAATAATGACGTCAATTTCTCTGGTGGAAATTTTCCACAACTTTAACTGTTCTATAAAAGTTAAAGTGTAAAGGCGTCATTTTTTCAGGTGGTATTATTTTTTTTACCTGAATAATTCAAAAGACGCCTTCTTAGCTCTGTAGAGGAATCATGTCAGACCCTCTGAACGGCTTTTTCAAATAGTTTTTCTTATGATAATTGATATTTGTTACAAGAAATTTGTCAAAACTAATTTTTTTCTAGCTTGAACAGTTTTTAACACAAAAATTTGAATTTTACGTGCACGAAAATTTCACTCAAGTGTTTTGCAAAATGCAAAAATAATCTAAGAGTTTTTTTGGTAAAATGCACGTCTTTTTTTGTTTTTTTAAAAAATTATGAAAAATTCTAACTTCTTTTCGTAGATGATAAGGCAAAAAACGCAAAATTTTAATGTAAAAAGCATGTTGACTAATTGCTTAGAAAACTTTTATACTGATGACTTTCATCGCTATTCCCTATGTTAATATCTTGGTTCTCTAATGTTTCTGATCAACCGACATGCAAAAATGAGTTTTCTGAGGGTTAAATTTTGAATAAAACTTTCACACTTACTAAGTGTCTAGTTGAAAATTGTTTTGTATAAATTCATTTGTTTTGTATAAACATCTGGTTTTGCTAAAATATTGGTTTGCATAGAATTAGTCAGCAGACTCCATATTTTTTTCTCTAAAAATCTTTCTGCATCAAACTTTTTTATCCAAAAGAATGAAATGTAGATCTTGAAAGCAAATTTTTGATTTATGCTTCATGTAGCATCTTCCAAAAGATGTTGGAGTTGGGTGTACTTCACTACAAGAAAACTTCAAAAAATCTGAATTTTCATAAAACATAACCTAGTATATCAAATGATTAAAAATTTTCCAAACATTACACTTTTATGTTGGATTTTTTCTCAAGTTGTAATATTTAAGCTAAATTTTAATTTAAAAAAATCTCTAAACTCCTAATGAATTGAATTGAGTTTCTATCTCAATTTGATTTTTTCTCAGTTTCTGTTTCATGTACTATCTTCCAAAATTGAAATTCAGAGAGAAAAATGTTTCATTTCAACGAACGTTCATTAATCCGAAGCAGAATTATTACCATAAATCCTTTCAAAAAAATTTTCACTTTATTGTCTCGACTTAAAACTGTACTTTGCTGTTTCAACTCTGATCTTCTATTTTGAAGTAAAGTTTTGGTTGAGAATGATGTATACTATTATCATGAAATTTTCAAATTTTAGCAAAACATATATTTTCCAGGTCAGTTATCAAAAGCAAACGAAAACCAAAATTCTTATTAAATCGATCCCCATTATTTGCTACGCACTACTCTATGATTACTTTTACTAGCACTAAGCAAGGAGAACTTTAAAATGGTCAATAGGTGAATACTTCCAAGTAATCGATGTTCAATAAATATCCTGCTTTTTATAGTATTTCAACAAACACTTAAGCACTCATTAGCGTATGTGATTCTTTTTTACTACCAATTTATCGCAACAAAATCCCCGCAAGCTGACAACTTATGGAGTTTTTACTTAAAATTAGAGATTTTCGGATGGATTTCCATTGAAAATTTCAAGAACTTTTGAACTCGGTTGTTGCTGGTTTTTACATCAATTAGAACTTTTGAATATGACAGAACAAGAATAGTGATGAAAAACTGTAACTTTTTCACCAGAACATCTTCAAATTTAGTGTATAGGCTTTTCGGATTCAGTAAAAATTCATTATTCAAAGTGTTTTCTACTATGTTTTTATTAAAAAAATATCAATTTTAATTTTTCTTGGAGTGTGTTTTGAGACTGCTGATAATATTATTTATCATTATGTTGACAATGCTTCTTCTTGCTATGATTAGTAAGTTCTTCGCTGATATATGTATAAAAGTTACAATTGGAACACTTTAAAACGCCACAGCAGTGCTTTCGATGTCTTGATGAGTGTAAGCGGGTGTTTTCTCTGGCACATTCAAGACATGAAATTCTTTCTTTTCATTGCAGTTACGCCATCTCAAGAAACAGAAAAAAAATGCGAGATTTAGAATGACCCCAATTTTCAGAAAAGAAAAGTTTAATAGCCTCAAAAAATGAATAAAATTGAATAAAAAAAGCAAATTTCTTAACCAATTGTTTTTAAGGTGAAAAAAAATCAGAATGGATTTGCTATTTAGATTAGCTGAAAAAAAATTTATCCAATCTAACTATGGAATTTTCAAAAGTTTTGCTATCAGCCAATCAGAATCGAGCAATTCATTTAAGGAAATATTCATCTTTTCTGATATCAGCCAATCAGAATTGACTTTCAATGGTCATGAAGTTTTCAATAATTTTTAAGTCAACCAATCAAAACTGAGTTCTACTTCTCATGGATTTTTAAATAATTTTGATATCGTTTGTAGATATCAAGGATTTCTTCACAGGTAGTATCTGTGGTAATGAAACCAAACAGAATGAAATTTTCACAGATTTAAAAATACTTTGTAGATCAGAACCAAACTATGTTTATGAAACTTCTCCATCAATCAATTTAATTGAATTGTTCTAACATAACTAACATATACAATTGACACCAAAGTGAGATAAATGAGATTTCTTGTCTGGTTTATATTGTTTTTCGATGCTAAATTCAAACTTTGAAATTTCAATCAAAGTTTTTTCGATTTGTTCTTTTTCTAACCAGTGAAAATTGAAATTACCGAAATATACATTTTTTGTTTTCTTTCTGGAATATTGTAATATAAACAACCGGAAATTTTTAAATATTGGATAATCGATTAAAAAATTTTCGGACAAATCTAGATTTTGTATTTGTATCAAATTCAAAACAGTAATCGAAATGATGTTCCTTCAATATTTGGTTCATAGACTCTTCCATTCTTTTTTTTTTCACTGATCGACCACTCGATTTGAGTTAGCTCTTCTAAATAAAAACCTTGTTGATAAACCTGGCAGTACTCTTCTTTTCTGAAATCTCCTCTCCATCTTTTTAACAGAACTATTTAACTTTCTGTGTTTCTATACAAGTTAAAACTAATACAATCTCCATCAACGTCATCTGTCCACCACTCTTTCTCTTTTTTGTAGTAGTTCAACCTTAAAATCTGATAAATGTTCAATTGAGACATTGAAAACGCTTTTGATAGAAACATATTTTTTACTGATGTTAATAAAGAAACTTGAAAAAACTCGAATTGTTGTACCATTTTTGATTAATTTGTAATCAACATAGAAATTTGTTTTTCCCTTATTCAGACTCTGATTATTTTTAAGTGAATTCAGGTAGTCAATCAAAACATCAAATTAAGGCAACTAAAAAAACATTGAAATTAAGAAATTCAAAAAACAACAAAAATGTTACTATTAACTATACATTTTGTTTGTAATTTTGTTCAAATAAGACAAATTTTACTTAATTTTTGATGAAAGCAGTAATTAAATAATTTTTTCCGTAATTTCAGAAACAAACACTGGAAAAGCAAACACTGGATATCCCAGCTCTAAAACTAAATGTGCACTTCAGTGACAAATGATAGCTTTGAATCAACAATGTTTTTTTAAATTAACAAACATACAAAATATCACAAAGCATTACTGAAGCTTACAATTATCAACAAACTTGAAGTCTCCCAAAATTTGGGACTGTTATTTGAATTCGTTCAAAGTATAATTGACATAAGCAACTTGTTTCATTGCTTCAATCTCTTTTGCGGTGAACAGTCGAATCTGAATGTAGGGAGGTTTGTTAACATTGTAGTTTTTGATTGTGACATACACCCTCCTCATGTTGTATGTTGCTATTTCATATACTCTATTACAGATCGCCAGCTCCTGATCCATAGTTGATTCTTTGCCAACTTGGCTTCCTATATACGTACGAGTCCAAGGCTTTCAGCATCGTGAAGAACAGTTTTCCGGATTGCCGATAATGCTTCACCTTCTTTTTCACTAAGATAGACTTGTTGGGACTTTTCAAATTGTCCCAAACTGTTATTTTATAAAAGTTGAAATAAAATTTCCCATTGTAGGATTTTTGGAACCAAACAAATCTCCCAATTCTTGTTTGATTCTTTGAGAGTTCAATATAGTTGGGCCTAGTGTCTTTTCTTGAATACGTTTTTGAAGAACAGACTGATCAAATGATAGAATTGATTTTGAGGTTAAATGAAATGGAAGTAAAACGTATGAATCATCATGATTTAATTATATGGAAGTAATACCAAATATGGAATGTTTTATATGACATCTGATATACCGAAATCGCGTAGACGTTACTTCGCCTATAAAAATCCAAAGTTGTCAGCAAAAATCAATCTTCCCAATGGCTAATGCTATGTGCCAAGCTCTTCCCAGCTTTTTTCAGATTATTGCAAAAAATCAGTATTTTTTCGTTTCCAATGATTTTTACGAATAATACATAGTAGCACATGATTATTGTGTCTGTACCCATAACGCTTTAGGTTCTTTGAGAATTGTAAGTTCCAGTTAGTTTTAATAGGAATATCTCTTAGCCAAATTATTCAGAGATTGGATAAGTATGTATACATATATCAAGAAATTGACTGTCTTTACACTTTATTCAAGCACAGATTCTATTCAAGTTTTCTTACGTCAAGCGGAAAAATGTTCAATCAGCTTAGTCGAGCAGTTCAACAGAAACCGAAACGATGCCTAGTATTGCAAAGAAACGACTAATTCGGAAAAAATTCAAAAGATATTATTTATGTTCCAACCAGAAACTGGCGTCCACACAAACTCTTGGTTCAGCTATTCTGGATAGAATTCAAAAAATTCAAAACTCAAAAACTCATTTGTTCAAGATTTTTGATTGCTTTATTAATTGTCATGGTTCTGTGCATAGTGATTATGTAAACTTTGTGATAAAATAATCAATTGTCTTCAAATAAGCTCTTAAAAATTTACACTGATAAATCTTTAAAAACTAAGATTTGGTTCATGAACACTTTATTCAGATAAAAAGAAAAACCAATTTACAATTAATTGGGAAACGTAAAAAAATGTGTAGAAAGACAAAAATTGAGTAATTTTCGAGTTCCTTGTCACTTTTTTCTTCATGTGCCACACCATGTTTTCTTCTAAACAAAGCTAAGTTATCCTGTTGAAACTTCAATTTTTCTTTCTTGTACCTTGTATCACGAATTGTTTCAATTTTTCGCCAATCATTTAGGGAAACTCTTACGCGACTGAAACACTTTTTCGGATCTCTGTAGAAGATGTCAAATTCAACCATTTTTTCAAAAATAGTCATTTGTAGTAAATGTTCACTTGTAAGCAAATGAAAACTATTCCGTGTCCCAGATCCACAACTTCATCAAAATTTTTTCTTTTGAATCATATGAAAACCCGTACTTTTTTCTCGAAGTTGACTTAAGCATTGCCAATTCTTTTCTAAATTCTCTAATTCTTTTACTCTCGATTTCTCTCCATTTTGAAAGATCCATGATGGTTTGCTCACTAGCTTGGGAGGTTTCATTAAATTTCAGAATCTTGAAAATTTTGGTCCCAATTTCAAACTGGTGCAGTAACTCGCCCGTTCTCTTATGATTCAGAGTATCTTTTTTAAATTGAGAAAAAACTAGCAAAATAACTAAAATCCACAAATTGTTTTCATCAACCTCATCACCTTAGAATTAGTTCTGGAATTCTGATTGGTTAAATTTCAGTGGTTATTTCTAGAATTTAGAAGATTGAGAAAAATCTAGAAGTTAAAGTGTAATGACTTCTTATAAAATTTAAGGATTTAATCTGTAGATTCTAAGATTTAGAAGATTCCAGAATTTAATGAATAATGACGTCAATTTCTCTGGTGGAATCTTTCCACAACTTTTACTGTTCTATAAAAGTTAAAGTGTAATGGCGTCATTTTTTCAGGTGGTATTATTTTTTTAACCTAAATAATTCAAAAGACGCCTTCTTAGCTCTGTAGAAGAATGAATCATGTCAGACCCTCTGAATGGCTTTTTCAAATAGTTTTTCTTATGATTATTGATATTTGTTACAAGAATTTTGTCAAAACTAATTTTTTTCTAGCTTGAACAGTTTTTAACACAAAAATTTGAATTTTTTTCCTACGTGTACCAAAAATTCTGTCAAGTTTTTTGCAAAATGCAAAAATAATTGAAGAGTTTTTTTGGTAAAATGCACGTTTTTATTGTTTTTTTCAAAAATTATGAAAATTTCTAACTTTGTTTCTTAGATGATAAGGCAAAAAACGCAAAATTTCAATGTAAAAAGCATGTTGACTTGTTGCTTAGAAAACTTTTATACTGATGACTTTCATCGCTATTCCCTATGTTAATATCTTGGTTTTCTAATGTTTCTGATCAACCGATATGCAAAAATGAGTTTCTGAGGGTTAAATTTTGAATAAAACTTTCATAAAGATTAGTAATTAACTGTGGGAGAAAAAATAAAATGATTTAATTCGGCAAGATGCTAAAAGTGTTTCTTTTTTTTCGACAAATTGCAAAATTTGTTCCAGTTTTTTTCAACAGAATACGAAACATAATTGAATTTTTCAGCAAGATGGGAAAAAGTGTTTCAATTTTTTCAAGCGTATGCAAAAAGTGTTTCAATTTTTTTGTACAAATGCAAAAATTGTTTCATATTTTTTGACAAAATGCGAAAAGTTTATCATTTTTTTTGACAAGACGCGAAAAGTGTTTCACTTTATTTAACAATATGCGAAAAGTGTTTCACTATTATTTGACAAGATGCGAAAAGTGTTTAACTTTTTTAACAAGATGCGAAAAGTGTTTCACATTTTTTCCTAGAAATGCAAAAAAGGGTTTTTAATTTTTTTTCTACAAAGTGCTAAAAGTGTGTACAAGATGCAAAAACCACTCGGTCACTTTTTACTTGTGTACAGTTTTCTGGTGTTTTTCCGAATATGTGTTCAAAAATTGTTCGAGTTTCTTAACAAATGTGCAATTTCGGAGCTTTAAATTAGGTTCTAACTGTTTTTCAATGATTTACACTGAGCCTCTCATCTGTTCTCATAAATAAAATGAAATTGAAGGAATTAATTAATTACAGAAAACGAAGTCAATACCAAACAACAATTATTAACAAAAAACTTTTAATCAAAGAGCTGTCGAGCAGCAGAAGAGTTCTGGAGGTTCTCTATAGAACGCAGAGCTGGACGAGGTTCCATTGCTGGTGGTTGTTGGGGAGGAGTGTTTTGAGGCGTCATTGTTTCTGAGAAACCCTCATCTTCATCTATTGTGATAGGGTTTTCGGCTGATCCTGCTTCCTCCCACGGAAAAAGGAGGTCGTCGACTGGTTGAGCCACAAATCTTGAGTCAGGAATATCGGAGTAGATCATTCCCACATGATCAGAAACTCCCTCCATCATTAGCATTTCTTCAAGTTGGTTCTCTGTCATGGGTACTTGTGTCATATGATGTTCGTTGAAGTCCCTTCGCATCACTTCCACCATATGCCAGACTTGGATTGGGATGTCCATTCGTGCCAGAAAAACTCCAGAGACTGTTTCTCGCACTTGGATTTGTACTAGATCAGGCGAACATTCTACAGAGTACATGAGGTTGTTGTTTTACTTCGCGAACATAATTTTGAGCAATAAACTCAGTTAAAGAGTAAAAACAAGAAAGAGCTAAGAGAGGGTTAGCTGACGGAAGATAAGTTGAAATTAAGGTATTTAGAGCTGAGAGAGGAGGTAGTTGACGGTAGTTAAGTTGAAAATAAATTGATTTTTAGTTAGGAGATAGGGGTTACCTTCAACTCAAATGTGTGGGTTTGATCAATCAGAACTGGTATTGAAACACGTAATCAAAAAAAAACATTTTCCTGTAAATTTCTGATATTTCTTCTCCGCTTTTTGTTCTTTCAGGGTTATAAAATTTCGATTCGGGAAAATTTTTCATTCTGACATGACAGTTTTTTAACTTTCAGCCATGTTATACATAGACTATATTTTTAGTGTTAATTCCCGGCTCCTGAATTCATTTTTTGACAAAAAGCGAAAAGTGTTTCAGATTTTTTTGACAAGACGCGACAAGTGTTCTACATTATTTAATTTAGAGATGAATTCAGGAGCCGGGAACTAACACTAAAATTATAGTCTATGTATAACATGGCTGAAAATTAAAAAATGACATGTCAGAATGAAAACTTTTCCCGAATCGAAATTTTATAACCCTGAAAGAACAAAAAGCGGAGAAGAAATATCAGAAATTTACAGGAAAATGGTTTTTTTTTTGTAATAACAGTTGTTGAAATTTGATTGGTCTAAAAGTTTTCAAGCAATTTTAAACAAGTTTCTCATTTTTCAGATCTTTGATCGTTAAGTAATTTTTTTGTAAATTTAAAAAATGTAAATTTTTTTTTACGTGTACCAAAAATTCTCTCAAGTGTTTTGCAAAATGCAAAAATAATCTAAGAGTTTTTTTGGTAAAGTGCACGTTCTTTCTTGGTTTTTTCAAAAATCATGTAAAATTCCAACTTTGTTTCTTAGATGATAAGGCAAAAAACGCAAAATTTTAATGTAACAACATGTTGACTTATTGCTTTGACTTTTATTGGAAACTTTTATATTGATGACTTTCATCGCTATTCCCTTTGTTAATATCTTGATTTACTATTGTTTCTGATCAACAGACATGCAAAAATGAGATTTCTGAAGGATTAAACTTTGAATAAAACTTTCATAAAGATTAGTAAATAACTGTGGGAGAAAAAAATAAAATGATTTAATTCGGCAAGATGCTAAAAGTGTTTCAAACTTTTCTACAAATCTCAAATGCTTCTTCTGGCTATGATTAGTAAGTTCTTCGCTGATATATGTATAAAAGTTACAATTGGAACACTTAAAAACGCCACAGCAGTGTTTTCGATGTCTTGATGAGTGTAAGCGGGTGTTTTCTCTGGCACATTCAAGACATGAAATTCTTTCGTTTCTATGCAGTTACGCCATCTCAAGAAATAGAAAAAAAAATGCGAGATTTAGAATGTCCCCAATTTTCAGAAAAGAAAAGTTTAATAGCCTCAAAAAATGAATAAAATTGAATAAAAAAAGCAAATTTCTTAACCAATTGTTTTTAAGGTGAAAAAAAAATCAGAATGTATTTGCTATTTAGATTAGCTGAAAAAAAATTTATCCAATCTAACTATAGATTTTTCAAAAGTTTTGCTATCAGCCAATCAAAATCGAGCAATTCATATAAGGAAATGTTCATCTTTTCTGATATCAGCCAATCAGAATTGACTTTCAATGGTCATGAAGTTTTCAATAACTTTTAAGTCAACCAATCAAAACTGAGTTCTACTTCTCATGGATTTTTAAATATTTTTGATATCGTTTGTAGATATCAAGGATTTCTTCACAGGTAGTATCTGTGGTAATAAAACCAATCAGAATGAAATTTTCACAGATTTAAAAATACTTTGTAGATCAGAACCAAACTATGTTTATGAAACTTCTCCATCAATCAATTTAATTGAATTGTTCTAACATAACTAACATATACAATTGACACCAAAGTGAGATAAATGCGATTTCTTGTCTGGTTTATATTGTTTTTCGATGCTAAATTCAAACTTTGAAATTTCAATCAAAGTTTTTTCGATTTGTTCTTTTTCTAACCAGTGAAAAGTGAAATTACCGAAATATACATTTTTTGTTTTCTTTCTGGAATATTGTAATATAAACAACCGGAAATTTTTAAATATTGGATAATCGATTAAAAAATCTTCGGACAAATCTAGATTTTGTATTTGTATCAAGTTCAAAACAGTAATCGAAATGATCTTCCTTCAACATTTGGTTCATAGACTCTTCCATTCTTTTTTTTTCACTGATCGACCACTCGCTTTGAGTTAGCTCTTCTAAATAAAAACCTTGTTGATAAACCTGGCAGTACTCTTCTTTTCTGAAATCTCCTCTCCATCTTTTTAACAGAACTATTGAACTTTCTGTGTTTCTATACAAGTTAAAATTAATACAATCTCCATCAACGTCATCTGTCCACCACTCTTTCTCCTTTTTGTAGTAGTTCAACCTTAAAATCTGATAAATGTTCAATTGAGACATTGAAAACGCTTTTGATAGAAACATATTTCTTAGTGATGTTATTAAAGAAACTTGAAAAAACTCGAATTGTTGTACCATTTTTGATTAATTTGTAATCAACATAGAAATTTGTTTTTCCCTTATTCAGAGACTGATTATTTTTAAGTGAATTCAGGTAGTCAATCAAAACATCAAATTAAGGCAACTAAAAACATTGAAATTAGGAAATTCAAAAAACAACAAAAATGTTACAATTAACTATACATTTTGTTTGTAATTTTGTTCAAATAAGACAAATTTTACTTAATTTTTGATGAAAGCAGTAATTAAATAATTTTTTCCGTATTTTCAGAAACAAACACTGGAAAAGCAAACACTGGATAACCCAGCTCTAAAACTAAATGTGCACTTCAGTGACAAATGATAGCTTTGAACCAACAATGTTTTTTTAAATTAACAAAACATACAAAATATCACAAAGTATTACTGAAGCTTACAATTATCAACAAACTTGAAGTCTCCCAAAATTTGAGACAGTTATTTGAATTCGTTCAAAGTATAATTGACATAAGCAATTTGTTTCATTGCTTCAATCTCTTTTGCGGTGAACAGTCGAATCTGAATGTAGGGAGGTTTGTTAACATTGTAGTTCTTGATTGTGACATACACCCTCCTCATGTTGTATGTTGCTATTTCATATACTCTATTACAGATCGCCAGCTCCTGATCCATAGTTGATTCTTTGCCAAACTTGGCTTCCTATATACGTACGAAACCAAGGTTTTCAGCATCGTGAATAACAGTTTTCCGGATTGCCGATAATGCTTCACCTTCTTTTTCACTAAGATAGACTTGTTGGGACTTTTCAAATTGTCCCAAACTGTTATTTTATAAAAATTGAAATAAAATTTCCCATTGTAGGATTTTTGGAACCAAACAAATCTCCCAATTCTTGTTTGATTCTTTGAGAGTTCAATATAGTTGGGCCTAGTGTCTTTTGTTGAATACGGTTTTGAAGAACAGACTGATCAAATGATAGAATTGATTTTGAGGTTAAATGAAAATGGAAGTAAAACGTATGAATCATCATGATTTCATTATATGGAAGTAATACCAAATATGGAAAGTTTTATATGACATCTGATATACCGAAATCGCGTAGACGTTACTTCGCCTATAAAAATCCAAAGTTCTCAGCAAAAATCAATCTTCCCAATGGCTGATGCTATGTGCCAAGCTCTTCCCAGCTTTTTTTCAGATTATTGCAAAAAATCGCTATTTTTTTTCGTTTCCAATGATTTTTACGAATAATACATAGTAGCACATGATTATTGTGTCTGTACCCATAACGCTTTAGGTTCTTTGAGAATTGTAAGTTCCAGTTAGTTTTAATAGGAATATCTTTTAGCCAAATTATTCAGAAATTGGATAAGTATGTATACATATATCAAGAAATTGACTGTCTTTACACTTTATTCAAGCACAGATTCTATTCAAGTTTTCTTACGTCAAGCGGAGAAATGTTAAATCAGCTTAGTCGAGCAGTTCAACAGAAACCGAAACGATGCCTAGTATTGCAAAGAAACGACTAATTCGGAAAAAATTCAAAAGATATTATTCATGTTCCAACCAGAAACTGGCGTCCACGCAAACTCTTGGTTCAGCGTTTCTGGATAGAATTCGAAAAATTCAAAACTCAAAAACTCATTTGTTCAAGATTTTTGATTGCTTTATTGATTGTCATGGTTCTGTGCATAGTGATTATGTAAACTTTGTGATAAAATAATCAATTGTCTTCAAATAAGCTCTTAAAAATTTACACTGATAAATCTTTAAAAACTAAGCTTTGGTTCAGGAACACTTTATTCAGATAAAAAGAAAAACCAATTTACAATTAATTGCGAAACGTAAAAAAATGTGTAGAAAGACGAAAATTGAGTTGTTTTCGAGTTCCTTGTCACTTTCTTCTTCATGTGCCACACCATGTTTTCTTCTAAACAAAGCTAAGTTATCCTTTTGAAACTTGAATTTTTCTTTCTTGTACCTTGTATCACGAATTGTTTCAATTTTTCGCCAATCATTTAGGGAAACTCTTACGCGACTGAAACACTTTTTCGGATCTCTGTAGAAGATGTCAAATTCAACCATTTTTTCAAAAATAGTCATTTGTAGTAAATGTTCACTTGTAAGCAAATGAAAACTATTCCGTGTCCCAGATCCACAACTTCATCAAAATTTTTTCTTTTGAATCATATGAAAACCCGTACTTTTTTCTCGAAGTTGACTTAAACATTGCCAATTCTTTTCTAAATTCTCTAATTCTTTTACTCTCGACTTCTCTCCATTTTGAAAGATCCATGATAGTTTGCTCACTAGCTTGGGAGGTTTCATTAAATTTCAGAATCTTGAAAATTTCGGTCCCAATTTCAAACTGGTGCAGTAACTCGCCCGTTCTTTTATGATTCAGATTATCTTTTTTAGATTGAAAAAAAAACAAGCAAAATAACTAAAATCCACAAATTGTTTTCATCAACCTCATCACCTTAGAATTAGTTCTGGAATTCTGATTGGTTAAATTTTAGTGGTTATTTCTAGAATTTAGAAGATTGAGAAAAATCTAGAAGTTAAAGTGTAATGACTTCTTATAAAATTTAAGGATTTAATCTGTAGATTCTAAGAACTAGAAGATTCTAGAATTTAATGAATAATGACGTCAATTTCTCTGGTGGAAATTTTCCACAACTTTTACTGTTCTATAAAAGTTAAAGTGTAATGGCGTCATTTTTTCAGGTGGTATTATTTTTTTTAACCTAAATAATTCAAAAGACGCCTTCTTAGCTCTGTAGAAGAATGAATCATGTCAGACCCTCTGAATGGGTTTTTCAAATAGTTTTTCTTATGATTATTGATATTTGTTACAAGAATTTTGTCAAAACTAATTTTTTTCTAACTTGAACAGTTTTTAACACAAAAATTTGAATTTTTTTCCTACGTGTACCAAAAATTCTGTCAAGTGTTTTGCAAAATGCAAAAATAAACGAAAAGTTTTTTTGGTAAAATGCACGTTTTTTTTTGTTTTTTTTTTCGAAAATTATGAAAATTTCTAACTTTGTTTCTTAGATGATAAGGCAAAAAACGCAAAATTTTAATGTAAAAAGCATGTTGACTCATTGCTTAGAAAACTTTTATACTGATGACTTTCATCGCTATTCGCTATGTTAATATCTTGGTTCTCTAATGTTTCTGATCAACCGATATGCAAAAATGAGTTTTCTGAGGGTTAAATTTTGAATAAAACTTTCATAAAGATTAGTAATCAACTGTGGGAGAAAAAATAAAATGATTTAATTGGGCAAGATGCTAAAAGTGTTTCAATTTTTTCTACAAATCTCAAAAATTATTTTTTTTTTTCGACAAATTGCAAAATTTGTTCCAGTTTTTTTCAACAGAATACGAAACATAATTCAATTTTTCAGCAAGATGGGAAAAAGTGTTTCAATTTTTTCAAGCGTATGCAAAAAGTGTTTCAATTTTTTTGTACAAATGCAAAAATTGTTTCATATTTTTCGACAAAATGCGAAAAGTTTATCATTTTTTTGACAAGACGCGAAAAGTGTTTCACTTTATTTAACAATATGCGAAAAGTGATTCACTATTATTTGACAAGATGCGAAAAGTGTTTCACTTTTTTAACAAGATGCGAAAAGTGTTTCACATTTTTTCCTAGAAATGCAAAAAGTGTTTCATTTTTTTTCTACAAAGTGCTAAAAGTGTGTACAAGATGCAAAAACCACTCGGTCACTTTTTACTTGTGTACAGTTTTCTGGTGCTTTTCCGAATATGTGTTCAAAAATTGTTCGAGTTTCTTAACAAATGTGCAATTTCGGAGCTTTAAATTAGGTTCTAACTGTTTTTCAATGATTTACACTGAGCCTCTCATCTGTTCTCATAAATAAAATGAAATTGAAGAAATTAATTAATTACAGGAAACGAAGTCAATACCAAACAACAGTTATTAACAAAAAACTTTTAATCAAAGAGCTGTCGAGCAGCAGAAGAGTTCTGGAGGTTCTCTATAGAACGCAGAGCTGGACGAGGTTCCATTGCTGGTGGTTGTTGGGGAGGAGTGTTTTGAGGCGTCATTGTTTCTGAGAAACCCTCATCTTCATCTATTGTGATAGGGTTTTCGGCTGATCCTGCTTCCTCCCACGGAAAAAGGAAGTCGTCGACTGGTTGAGCCACAAATCATGAGTCAGGAATATCGGAGTAGATCATTCCCAGATGATCAGAAACTCCCTCCATCATTAGCATTTCTTCAAGTTGGTTCTCTGTCATGGGTACTTGTGTCATATGATGTTCGTTGAAGTCCCTTCGCATCACTTCCACCATATGCCAGACTTGGATTGGGATGTCCATTCGTGCCAGAAAAACTCCAGAGACTGTTTCTCGCACTTGGATTTCTACTAGATCAGGCGAACATTCTACAGAGTACATGAGGTTGTTGTTTTACTTCGCGAACATAATTTTGAGCAATAAACTCAGTTAAAGAGTAAAAACAAGAAAGAGCTGAGAGAGGGTTAGCTGACGGAAGATAAGTTGAAATTAAGGTATTTAGAGCTGAGAGAGGAGGTAGTTGACGGTAGTTAAGTTGAAAATAAATTGATTTTTAGTTAGGAGATAGGGGTACCTTCAACTCAAATGTGTGGGTTTGATCAATCAGAACCGGTATTGAAACACGTAATCAAAAAAAAACATTTTCTTGTAAATTTCTGATATTTCTTCTCCGCTTTTTGTTCTTTCAGGGTTATAAAATTTCGATTCGGGAAAATTTTTCATTCTGACATGACAGTTTTTTAACTTTCAGCCATGTTATACATAGACTATATTTTTAGTGTTAATTCCCGGCTCCTGAATTCATTTTTTGACAAAAAGCGAAAAGTGTTTCAGATTTTTTTGACAAGACGCGACAAGTGTTCTACATTATTTAATTTAGAGATGAATTCAGGAGCCGGGAACTAACACTAAAATTATAGTCTATGTATAACATGGCTGAAAATTAAAAAATGACATGTCAGAATGAAAAATTTTCCCGAATCGAAATTTTATAACCCTGAAAGAACAAAAACCGGAGAAGAAATATCAGAAATTTACAGGAAAATGGTTTTATTTTTGATAACGTATTTTAATCTGTAATAACAGTTGTTGAAATTTGATTGGTCTAAAAGTTTTCAAGCAATTTTAAACAAGTTTCTCATTTTTCAGATCTTTGATCGTTAAGTAATTTTTTTGTAAATTTAAAAAATGTAAATTTTTTTTTTACGTGTACGAAAAATTCTCTCAAGTGTTTTGCAAAATGCAAAAATAATCTAAGAGTTTTTTTGGTAAAGTGCACGTTCTTTCTTGGTTTTTTCAAAAATCATGTAAAATTCCAACTTTGTTTCTTAGATGATAAGGCAAAAAACGCAAAATTTTAATGTAACAACATGTTGACTTATTGCTTTGACTTTTATTGGAAACTTTTATATTGATGACTTTCATCGCTATTCCCTATGTTAATATCTTGATTTACTATTGTTTCTGATCAACAGACATGCAAAAATGAGATTTCTGAAGGATTAAACTTTGAATAAAACTTTCATAAGATGATCAGAAACTCCCTCCATCATTAGCATTTCTTCAAGTTGGTTCTCTGTCATGGGTACTTGTGTCATATGATGTTCGTTGAAGTCCCTTCGCATCACTTCCACCATATGCCAGACTTGGATTGGGATGTCCATTCGTGCCAGAAAAACTCCAGAGACTGTTTCTCGCACTTGGATTTCTACTAGATCAGGCGAACATTCTACAGAGTACATGAGGTTGTTGTTTTACTTCGCGAACATAATTTTGAGCAATAAACTCAGTTAAAGAGTAAAAACAAGAAAGAGCTGAGAGAGGGTTAGCTGACGGAAGATAAGTTGAAATTAAGGTATTTAGAGCTGAGAGAGGAGGTAGTTGACGGTAGTTAAGTTGAAAATAAATTGATTTTTAGTTAGGAGATAGGGGTACCTTCAACTCAAATGTGTGGGTTTGATCAATCAGAACCGGTATTGAAACACGTAATCAAAAAAAAACATTTTCTTGTAAATTTCTGATATTTCTTCTCCGCTTTTTGTTCTTTCAGGGTTATAAAATTTCGATTCGGGAAAATTTTTCATTCTGACATGACAGTTTTTTAACTTTCAGCCATGTTATACATAGACTATATTTTTAGTGTTAATTCCCGGCTCCTGAATTCATTTTTTGACAAAAAGCGAAAAGTGTTTCAGATTTTTTTGACAAGACGCGACAAGTGTTCTACATTATTTAATTTAGAGATGAATTCAGGAGCCGGGAACTAACACTAAAATTATAGTCTATGTATAACATGGCTGAAAATTAAAAAATGACATGTCAGAATGAAAAATTTTCCCGAATCGAAATTTTATAACCCTGAAAGAACAAAAACCGGAGAAGAAATATCAGAAATTTACAGGAAAATGGTTTTATTTTTGATAACGTATTTTAATCTGTAATAACAGTTGTTGAAATTTGATTGGTCTAAAAGTTTTCAAGCAATTTTAAACAAGTTTCTCATTTTTCAGATCTTTGATCGTTAAGTAATTTTTTTGTAAATTTAAAAAATGTAAATTTTTTTTTTACGTGTACGAAAAATTCTCTCAAGTGTTTTGCAAAATGCAAAAATAATCTAAGAGTTTTTTTGGTAAAGTGCACGTTCTTTCTTGGTTTTTTCAAAAATCATGTAAAATTCCAACTTTGTTTCTTAGATGATAAGGCAAAAAACGCAAAATTTTAATGTAACAACATGTTGACTTATTGCTTTGACTTTTATTGGAAACTTTTATATTGATGACTTTCATCGCTATTCCCTATGTTAATATCTTGATTTACTATTGTTTCTGATCAACAGACATGCAAAAATGAGATTTCTGAAGGATTAAACTTTGAATAAAACTTTCATAAAGATTAGTAAATAACTGTGGGAGAAAAAAAAATGATTTAATTCGGCAAGATGCTAAAAGTGTTTCAAACTTTTCTACAAATCTCAAATGCTTCTTCTTGCTATGATTAGTAAGTTCTTCGCTGATATATGTATAAAAGTTACAATTGGAACACTTTAAAACGCCACAGCAGTGTTTTCGATGTCTTGATGAGTGTAAGCGGGTGTTTTCTCTGGCACATTCAAGACATGAAATTCTTTCGTTTCTATGCAGTTACGCCATCTCAAGAAATCGAAAGAAAAATGCGAGATTTAAAATGTCCCCAATTTTCAGAAAAGAAAGGTTTAATAGCCTCAAAAAATGAATAAAATTGAATAAAAAAAAGCAAATTTCTTAACCAATTGTTTTTAAGGTGAAAAAAAAATCAGAATGGATTTGCTATTTAGATTAGCTGAAAAAAAATTTATCCAATCTAACTATAGATTTTTCAAAAGTTTTGCTATCAGCCAATCAAAATCGAGCAATTCATATAAGGAAATATTCATCTTTTCTGATATCAGCCAATCAGAATTGACTTTCAATGGTCATGAAGTTTTCAATAACTTTTAAGTCAACCAATCAAAACTGAGTTCTACTTCTCATGGATTTTTAAATAATTTTGATATCGTTTGTAGATATCAAGGATTTCTTCACAGGTAGTATCTGTGGTAATAAAACCAATCAGAATGAAATTTTCACAGATTTAAAATAACTTTGTAGATCAGAACCAAACAATGTTTATGAAACTTCTCCATCAATCAATTTAATTGAATTGTTCTAACATAACTAACATATACAATTGACACCAAAGTGAGATAAATGAGATTTCTTGTCTGGTTTATATTGTTTTTCGATGCTAAATTCAAACTTTGAAATTTCAATCAAAGTTTTTTCGATTTGTTCTTTTTCTAACCAGTGAAAATTGAAATTACCGAAATATACATTTTTTGTTTTCTTTCTGGAATATTGTAATATAAACAACCGGAAATTTTTAAATATTGGATAATCGATTAAAAAATCTTCGGACAAATCTAAATTTTGTATTTGTATCAAATTCATAACAGTAATCGAAATGATGTTCCTTCAACATTTGGTTCATAGACTCTTCCATTCTTTTTTTTTCACTGATCGACCACTCGATTTGAGTTAGCTCTTCTAAATAAAAACCTTGTTGATAAACCTGGCAGTACTCTTGTTTTCTGAAATCTCCTCTCCATCTTTTTAACAGAACTATTGAACTTTCTGTGTTTCTATAAAAGTTAAAACTAATACAACCTCCATCAACGTCATCTGTCCACCACTCTTTCTCTTTTTTGTAGTAGTTCAACCTTAAAATCTGATAAATGTTCAATTGAGACATTGAAAACGCTTTTGATAGAAACATATTTCTTAGTGATGTTATTAAAGAAACTTGAAAAAACTCGAATTGTTGTACCATTTTTGATTAATTTGTAATCAACATAGAAATTTGTTTTTCCCTTATTCAGAGACTGATTATTTTTAAGTGAATTCAGGTAGTCAATCAAAACATCAAATTAAGGCAACTAAAAAAACATTGAAATTAGGAAATTCAAAAACAACAAAAATGTTACAATTAACTATACATTTTGTTTGTAATTTTGTTCAAATAAGACAAATTTTACTTAATTTTTGATGAAAGCAGTAATTAAATAATTTTTTCCGTAATTTCAGAAACAAACACTGGAAAAGCAAACACTGGATATCCCAGCTCTAAAACTAAATGTGCACTTCAGTGACAAATGATAGCTTTGAACCAACAATGTTTTTTTAAATTAACAAACATACAAAATATCACAAAGCATTACTGAAGCTTACAATTATCAACAAACTTGAAGTCTCCCAAAATTTGAGACAGTTATTTGAATTCGTTCAAAGTGTAATTGACATAAGCAACTTGTTTCATTGCTTCAATCTCTTTTGCGGTGAACAGTCGAATCTGAATGTAGGGAGGTTTGTTAACATTGTAGTTCTTGATTGTGACATACACCCTCCTCATGTTGTATGTTGCTATTTCATATACTCTATTACAGATCGCCAGCTCCTGATCCATAGTTGATTCTTTGCCAAACTTGGCTTCCTATATACGTACGAGTCCAAGGTTTTCAGCATCGTGAATCACAGTTTTCCGGATTGCCGATAATGCTTCACCTTCTTTTTCACTAAGATAGACTTGTTGGGACTTTTCAAATTGTCCCAAACTGTTATTTTATAAAAATTGAAATAAAAATTTCCCATTGTAGGATTTTTGGAACCAAACAAACCTCACAATTCTTGTTTGATTCTTTGAGAGTTCAATATAGTTGGGCCTAGTGTCTTTTGTTGAATACGTTTTTGAAGAACAGACTGATCAAATGATAGAATTGATTTTGAGGTTAAATGAAAATGGAAGTAAAACGTATGAATCATCATGATTTCATTATATGGAAGTAATACCAAATATGGAATGTTTTATATGACATCTGATATACCGAAATCGCGTAGACGTTACTTCGCCTATAAAAATCCAAAGTTCTCAGCAAAAATCAATCTTCCCAATGGCTAATGCTATGTGCCAAGCTCTTCCCAGCTTTTTTCAGATTATTGCAAAAAATCAGTATTTTTTTCGTTTCCAATGATTTTACGAATAATACATAGTAGCACATGATTATTGTGTCTTTACCCATAACGCTTTAGGTTCTTTGAGAATTGTAAGTTCCAGTTAGTTTTAATAGGAATATCTTTTAGCCAAATTATTCAGAAATTGGATAAGTATGTATACATATATCAAGAAAGTGACTGTTTTTACACTTTATTCAAGCACAGATTCTATTCAAGTTTTCTTACGTCAAGCGGAGAAATGTTCAATCAGCTTAGTCGAGCAGTTCAACAGAAACCGAAACGATGCCTAGTATTGCAAAGAAACGACTAATTCGGAAAAAATTCAAAAGATATTATTCATGTTCCAACCAGAAACTGGCGTCCACACAAACTCTTGGTTCAGCGTTTCTGGATAGAATTCGAAAAATTCAAAACTCAAAAACTCATTTGTTCAAGATTTTTGATTGCTTTATTGATTGTCATGGTTCTGTGCATAGTGATTATGTAAACTTTGTGATAAAATAATCAATTGTCTTCAAATAAGCTCTTAAAAATTTACACTGATAAATCTTTAAAAACTAAGCTTTGGTTCAGGAACACTTTATTCAGATAAAAAGAAAAACCAATTTACAATTAATTGGGAAGCGTAAAAAAATGTGTAGAAAGACGAAAATTGAGTTATTTTCGAGTTCCTTGTCACTTTCTTCTTCATGTGCCACACCATGTTTTCTTCTAAACAAAGCTAAGTTATCCTTTTGAAACTTGAATTTTTCTTTCTTGTACCTTGTATCACGAATTGTTTCAATTTTTCGCCAATCATTTAGGGAAACTCTTACGCGACTGAAACACTTTTTCGGATCTCTGTAGAAGATGTCAAATTCAACCATTTTTTCAAAAATAGTCATTTGTAGTAAATGTTCACTTGTAAGCAAATGAAAACTATTCCGTGTCCCAGATCCACAACTTCATCAAAATTTTTTCTTTTGAATCATATGAAAACCCGTACTTTTTTCTCGAAGTTGACTTAAACATTGCCAATTCTTTTCTAAATTCTCTAATTCTTTTACTCTCGACTTCTCTCCATTTTGAAAGATCCATGATAGTTTGCTCACTAGCTTGGGAGGTTTCATTAAATTTCAGAATCTTGAAAATTTCGGTCCCAATTTCAAACTGGTGCAGTAACTCGCCCGTTCTTTTATGATTCAGATTATCTTTTTTAGATTGAAAAAAAAACTAGCAAAATAACTAAAATCCACAAATTGTTTTCATCAACCTCATCACCTTAGAATTAGTTCTGGAATTCTGATTGGTTAAATTTTAGTGGTTATTTCTAGAATTTAGAAGATTGAGAAAAATCTAGAAGTTAAAGTGTAATGACTTCTTATAAAATTTAAGGATTTAATCTGTAGATTCTAAGAACTAGAAGATTCTAGAATTTAATGAATGATGACGACAATTTCTCTGGTGGAAATTTTCCACAACTTTTACTGTTCTATAAAAGTTAAAGTGTAATGGCGTCATTTTTTCAGGTGGTATTATTTTTTTTAACCTAAATAATTCAAAAGACGCCTTCTTAGCTCTGTAGAAGAATGAATCATGTCAGACCCTCTGAATGGGTTTTTCAAATAGTTTTTCTTATGATTATTGATATTTGTTACAAGAATTTTGTCAAAACTAATTTTTTTCTAGCTTGAACAGTTTTTAACACAAAAATTTGAATTTTTTTCCTACGTGTACCAAAAATTCTGTCAAGTGTTTTGCAAAATGCAAAAATAAACGAAAAGTTTTTTTGGTAAAATGCACGTTTTTTTTTGTTTTTTTTTCAAAAATTATGAAAATTTCTAACTTTGTTTCTTAGATGATAAGGCAAAAAACGCAAAATTTAATGTAAAAAGCATGTTGGATCATTGCTTAGAAAACTTTTATACTGATGACTTTCATCGCTATTCGCTATGTTAATATCTTGGTTCTCTAATGTTTCTGATCAACCGATATGCAAAAATGAGTTTTCTGAGGGTTAAATTTTGAATAAAACTTTCATAAAGATTAGTAATTAACTGTGGGAGAAAAAATGAAATGATTTAATTCGGCAAGATGCTAAAAGTGTTTCAATTTTTTCTACAAATCTCAAAAATTATTTCTTTTTTTTCGACAAATTGCAAAATTTGTTCCAGTTTTTTTCAACAGAATACGAAACATAATTCAATTTTTCAGCAAGATGGGAAAAAGTGTTTCAATTTTTTCAAGCGTATGCAAAAAATGTTTCAAATTTTTTGTACAAATGCAAAAATCGTTTCATATTTTTTGACAAAATGCGAAAAGTTTATTATTTTTTTGACAAGACGCGAAAAGTGTTTCACTATTATTTGACAAGATGCGAAAAGTGTTTCACTTTTTTAACAAGATGCGAAAAGTGTTTCACATTTTTTCCTAGAAATGCAAAAAGTGTTTCATTTTTTTTCTACAAAGTGCTAAAAGTGTGTACAAGATGCAAAAACCACTCGGTCACTTTTTACTTGTGTACAGTTTTCTGGTGTTTTTCCGAATATGTGTTCAAAAATTGTTCGAGTTTCTTAACAAATGTGCAATTTCGGAGCTTTAAATTAGGTTCTAACTGTTTTTCAATGATTTACACTGAGCCTCTCATCTGTTCTCATAAATAAAATGAAATTGAAGGAATTAATTAATTACAGAAAACGAAGTCAATACCAAACAACAATTATTAACAAAAAACTTTTAATCAAAGAGCTGTCGAGCAGCAGAAGAGTTCTGGAGGTTCTCTATAGAACGCAGAGCTGGACGAGGTTCCATTGCTGGTGGTTGTTGGGGAGGAGTGTTTTGAGGCGTCATTGTTTCTGAGAAACCCTCATCTTCATCTATTGTGATAGGGTTTTCGGCTGATCCTGCTTCCTCCCACGGAAAAAGGAGGTCGTCGACTGGTTGAGCCACAAATCTTGAGTCAGGAATATCGGAGTAGATCATTCCCACATGATCAGAAACTCCCTCCATCATTAGCATTTCTTCAAGTTGGCTCTCTGTCATGGGTACTTGTGTCATATGATGTTCGTTGAAGTCCCTTCGCATCACTTCCACCATATGCCAGACTTGGATTGGGATGTCCATTCGTGCCAGAAAAACTCCAGAGACTGTTTCTCGCACTTGGATTTGTACTAGATCAGGCGAACATTCTACAGAGTACATGAGGTTGTTGTTTTACTTCGCGAACATAATTTTGAGCAGTAAACTCAGTTAAAGAGTAAAAACAAGAAAGAGCTGAGAGAGGGTCAGCTGACGGAAGATAAGTTGAAATTAAGGTATTTAGAGCTGAGAGAGGAGGTAGTTGACGGTAGTTAAGTTGAAAATAAATTGATTTTTAGTTAGGAGATAGGGGTACCTTCAACTCAAATGTGTGGGTTTGATCAATCAGAACCGGTATTGAAACACGTAATCAAAAAAAAACATTTTCCTGTAAATTTCTGATATTTCTTCTCCGCTTTTTGTTCTTTCAGGGTTATAAAATTTCGATTCGGGAAAATTTTTCATTCTGACATGACAGTTTTTTAACTTTCAGCCATGTTATACATAGACTATATTTTTAGTGTTAATTCCCGGCTCCTGAATTCATTTTTTTGACAAAAAGCGAAAAGTGTTTCAGATTTTTTTGACAAGACGCGACAAGTGTTCTACATTATTTAATTTAGAGATGAATTCAGGAGCCGGGAACTAACACTAATATTATAGTCTATGTATAACATGGCTGAAAATTAAAAAATGACATGTCAGAATGAAAAATTTTCCCGAATCGAAATTTTATAACCCTGAAAGAACAAAAAGCGGAGAAGAAATATCAGAAATTTACAGGAAAATGGTTTTTTTTTTATAACGTATTTTATTCTGTAATAACAGTTGTTGAAATTTGATTGGTCTAAAAGTTTTCAAGCAATTTTAAACATGTTTCTCATTTTTCAGATCTTTGATCGTTAAGTAATTTTTTTGTAAATTTAAAAAATTTAAATTTTTTTTTACGTGTACCAAAAATTCTCTCAAGTGTTTTGCAAAATGCAAAAATAATCTAAGAGTTTTTTTGGTAAAGTGCACGTTTTTTCTTGGTTTTTTCAAAAATCATGTAAAATTCCAACTTTGTTTCTTAGCTGATAAGGCAAAAAACGCAAAATTTTAATGTAACAACATGTTGACTTATTGCTTTGACTTTTATTGGAAACTTTTATATTGATGACTTTCATTGCTATTCCCTATGTTATTATCTTGGTTTTCTATTTTTTCTGATCAACAGACATGCAAAAATGAGATTTCTGAAGGATTAAATTTTGAATAAAACTTTCATAAAGATTAGTAAATAACTGTGAGAGAAAAAATAAAATGATTTAATTCGGCAAGATGCTAAAAGTGTTTCAATTTTTTCTACAAATCTCAAAAATTATTTCTTTTTGTTCGACAAATTGCAAAATTTGTTCCAGTTTTTTTCAACAGAATACGAAACGATAGTTAAGACCGAAAATTCAGGTAACGCGAGGAGAAGGGGGATCGGTCGTCCCGTCGTTCGCTTATCGGTATCTGACCAAAAACTCTTAAAGTTATGCAAGTATACAATTAAAAAAAATTAGTACCTAAAAAACCAAAAACAGTTAAAGAAATACAAAATCAGTAGAAATCGTCCCCCAGACGAGATGTGATCCGACCCTCCCGCCAATCCCGGCAAGCAGTGCAAGAAGTAGCATTAAGGGTCTAAAGGACAACCACATTCGACTGTTGGGTATCATTAACCAGTTTTGCATCCCTTTTGGAACAGAAGGTACGATATCAATCTGGGCGCTTGACAATGACTGCACTGTGGTGAACCTCTACCGAGATGCGAAAATCCGAGTTGAACACCTTACTTCAGATATTGAACGGATCCGGAGAAGTATAATATTTTTAGTACTACTATTTATACAGCTTGTAGTAAAAGTCGTACATCGTTTTGCAGTAAAACAAACCGCAAACAAACCTGGTTTTTAGCGTCCAAATAGTGATGTTTTGATCCGCCCACAAAATGCGATTTTTGAGATATCGATATTTTTTGGAACTGAAAAAAGGCTAAAGTAGTGAGTTGCATCAAAAATGGACTAACATTACAAAAAAAACTGGTTGAATTTGTTTCGGACGTGGTTGGAACTTATTCGGTACCGAAAAACGATTTTTCGTGATTTTTGAAAAAACTAAACGCCCCAAAATAAGAAACTTTATAGAAATTTAGGGCTATAGAGTAAGGGCGATGAAAAATTGTTGTTCGGAGAATATACACTAGTGAATCGACAGGTTTTACAGCGCGTTTGCCACAAAATTTTCCTGCCCCCAATGAAGTCGAACTTGATCCGGAGGGGTCCAAATATCATTGTTTTTTTTTCAATTTTTCATATGAAACGATTTAGATTTAATTTTGTGCATTAAACTAGAAGAGTATAGGCCTTCTGAGCTCGGATCAAAATTTTTTAAGTCAATAAAACAAGTATTGCTGAAAAAGTTTGCCGAAAAGACGTTTTACTTCATAGTTTTGTTGCAACTGGATCAATCCAGCTCATCTTTGTAACGTTAAAACACATAAGAAGTAGGTTTAAACGTAAGCTAATTGTTTTTTGAAGAAATTAAGCATAAAAAATTTTCTAGAATGTTTTCAGTAAAACCACTGATTTTTGAAGGTAGACCCTTCACGTTTTGTACATTTTTATGGAAAGCCCTTATAACCCTTCCAAACGATAGCAACGGTTTACTAAGTCATCTTTGCATTGTTCTCGACAATAACGAGGGGTTAAAGAACCTAGAAACGCCAGTCAAGTCGGAAAAAGGCTTGATAAAAGACACTTTATTGTTAAGGGAACTTGTTAAATCAGCAGCTTAGCTTCAATCCGGAGGGTTCTGGAGCCAAAGCAAACCCTTCAAAATTAGTTGTTTTTAGAATAAAGGCTCTAAGATTGTATCCGGCAGGGACTTGGATAATTGTTTTTGGCAATCCGGCAGGTTCACACTTTGCCGATCCTGTGCGGTCCCAATTCGAAGGGGTCCTGTTTTTGCCAATCCTTGCCAATCCAGAAGGGTCATAATTTGCCAATCCGGAGGGGTCCCATTTCGAGGGTCGGGTTTTTTGCCAGTCCGGAAGGGTCAGATTTTGCCGATCCGGATGCCTCCCAATTCCAAGTGGTCCTGTTTCCTTGCCAATCCTGAAGGGTCATTAATTGCCAATCCGGAGGTGTCCTAATTCGGAGGAGTCCTGTTTTTTGCTAATCCGGAAGGGTCATATTTTGCCAATCCGGTGGAGTCCCAATTGGGAGGGGTCATGTGTTTTGGTAATCCGGAAGGGTCCTTATTCGGAGGGTCCTGTTTTTGTCGATCCGGGAGGGTCATAATTTGCCAATCTGGAGGTTCCCTGAACGCCGATCTGGAGGGGTCTGAAAAAATTTGTTTACTAACGCAATTGTAGGGATATTGATACAAAAACAAGAAATTTGGCGAGTAGTATAAAGATATTAAGACAAAAAGGCAGACCAAATAAGACAGGAAGCCTATGATTGAACTGGTAACTTGCCTGTAAACAAAAACTGAAAAAACAATAGTGAAACCAAAACAATTCTAAGCCCGGAGATTCGCGTTAATTTTAGGTTTTTGCAAAAAGAGGTTGCCTTGAGTTTTAGTTGGTCTATTTCGGGCAATCTGAAAGCAATTAGGTAACACAGAACTTGGTGGGTGCAATAGACGCCCACTTGAGAAAAAATTTGCCTTCTTGTTTTGTCTGTTTAGTGCGGCACTAAACAGGGAAGGCTCTGTTTTAAGAAACCATTTCGGCTACTAAATTGCGATAGACCAATTGAAATACGCACATACAACTTTTTGAATACATTTTAGTCTTTAATCCTTAAAACGTGTTCTCGATTGCGTAGTGACTACACTATCTCTTAAAGATATTGACTTCTTCAGACTGTGCTAACTTTTAATCCAAAAAAGATTGTGGATAGCATGGGTGAGCAGAGTGAACAGATGTCAGTAAGAATGAGTGAACTAGAAAGAGTATTTCATAATCAGAGAGAAAAGCTGCGGGAAGAAAAAAACCGCAACAGACAGGAAATCAGTAGAAGCGAAAAAGGCTTAAAAGAATGGACGGATGAGTATTTGGCCAAGAACGTGTCGCGAATGACAAGGGAGGCTGAGGAAAGAGAAAAACGACTGAGAGGTGATCTGGAACAACAACGAAGTCATCAAGAGCAGACTCTTGGGACTCTCGAAACAAAGATAGAAGCAATGATAGAAAGACGCACTCAGGCTATCATGGACAGGTTGGAGGGTCTCCTGGGAAACAAGAGCGGATCTAGGAATAGAAGAGCACACTAGAGAGATGCAAGCAAGGAGTCGAGAGTGAACTTCCACGAGCATCCAAACAGAGGAAGGACCTTTGGATGCACAAGAGGAAGGGGTAAATCATCAGGCAACGCCACCCGGAAAATAGCCCAAGGGGTCCCACGAAAATCAGATGAAGCTCTACTGGCAGCAGAGCGATTGAGAATGAACGACCTATGCGAGACGCAAATGCGACTGGGAGAGTTGATTCCACAAACTGGAATAACTCGAGTCAAGGAAGAGCGGGGCATCAATTAAAAAACGTTAACATCACGTTTAAAAAGACAAATTCGAGAAAACTCGGAAATACGTTGATCGATCGTGGATTTTTTTTTGGCTGATTTGGATTATAAATTGTGATTTAATCTTTTGAAGCAAGAAGTAATTGGACCAAATTCAAAAGAAGGATGAACGAAGTTGAGCTGAAAAACCAATATTTTAAACGGTAGTTGGAAAAATATCAAACGCTATTTTAAGCTGAAATCAGCAGGTAAAACCTAGAAAATTTCCAATTACAGGGACAACTTGATGAATAGTTAAGTATGGTGGCAATTCAGTATGGCAACGGCAAGTTCGCTATCTGTGATATTGGACCCGAATGGCCAAAAAGGCACGCCAGAAAAACACGAAAAGTCAAAGGAATTAATTCAACTGTACGAAAGAAGAGTTTCGATGATTAATGGTCTTTTTTGACAAAATACATGGATTGAATTTGAGATGACATTCTTAAATTTAAAAATTCGTTTAGAAAGACAGGTGATCTTTTTTATTTTTGCGAATATTGAAAAAGGGCGAAAATCAAGGACACAACTTTCGCTTTCATCGAATAGACGTACGATCGTTAGACAACAAAATTGGAATTACGATCGAGATTAGTATTAGTAGAGCAATCCGAACTGTAATGATTGAGCAGCTACAATTGTTACGGAGCAATTCCCGGGGGTCAGGAAAGCTGTTGGGAAGATTTTGCTACCCTTCTTGGTCGACAATTAAACTGCTCTTCGACTGGATTCAAGAAGCCAGATGAGTCATGGGAGAAGACTGGAAATTTTTGTTTTTAAACAATTTGTAGCATCCTGGTATGTCCTGAACTGAAATAAGTAACATCCAAATAAATTTTTATAATATGAGAAGCTAGGAGTTGAGGGAAAGGGTTGATCCATCTCCGATGGATATGATAATTTTTAGCTACTGAACAAAAACAAAAGTAATAGGATAATTAAGTAGTAGCGCTCTTTTTAGGAGAGATATAGTGGTCCGATGATACTGAGACCCAGCCATCAGCTCACTATTTTTGCGTGTAACTAAGTTAATTTGCGCAATCTGGCCGATAGCCCTAAATAATAACGCTTTTGTCGACCCGATGTTAGTGGAGCATACATTGAATTATCTTTAGAAGAGACGGTTAAAAGCATCGGTTTAAGACCTATCTTTGTTTTCCGTCGGTATGTGTTTTCGGGCGAGTGTTACATATATGTTTTTATGGCGCTCCTGGTTGTGATTATTTTAATATTATGATCGGCAGACCCGTTAACAAAACAATCCGCGATGAGCGTATGCTCAAAATAAGATAAGGCACTTAGCGAGGAGCCGGAAGGGTGCTTCGGAACGCGGAAGCCTTCCGGATTAACGGAGTTAGCTTTTTACCCTAGTTAAGACCAACAATTCACGTAATGTAAGGAGAAGTGGGATTAGCGGTCCCGTCGTTCCCTGATCAGTATGTGACCAAAAACACTTAAAGATATACAAGTATCCAATTAAAAAGTTAGAAAACAAAAAAAAATTAAAAAATTAGTAGAAATCAAACCCCCATACGAGATGTAATCCGACTCTTCCGTCAATCTCGGCAAGCAGTGCAAGGAGTAGCAGTAAGGGTCTGAAGGACAACCACAATCGACTGTTGGGTATCAATAACCAGTTTTGCATCCCTTTTGGAACAGAAAGTACGATATCAATCTGGGCGCTTGACAATGACTGCACTGTGGTGACCCTCCACCGAGTTGCAAAAATCCGAGTTAAAGACCTTACTTCAGATATTGAACGGATCCGGAGAAGTATAATTTTTTTAGCACTACTATTTGGTGAGTAGTACAAAAATATTAAGACAAACAGGCAGTCCAAATAAGACAGGAAGCCAATGATTGCACTGGTAACTTGCCTGTAAATAAAAACTAAAAAGACAATACTGAAACCAAAACAGGTCTAAACCCGGAGATTCGGGTTATTTCTAGGTTTTTTGGTAGAAAAAAGGTACCCTTGAGTTTTATTTGGTCTAGCTCGGGCAATCTGAAAGGAGATAGGAAACACAGAACTTGGTGGGTGCAATTGACATGCACTTGAGAAAAAAATTGCCTTCTAGTTTTGTCGGTTTAGTGCGGCACTAACAGGGAAGGCTCTGTCTTTAGAAACCAGTTCGGCTATTGAATTGCGACAGACAAGTTGAAATACACATACAATTTTTTGAATACAATTCAGTCTTTAATCCTTAATAATTGTTCTCGATTGAGTAGTGACTACACCATCTCTTAAAGATATTGACTTCATCAGACTGGGCCAACGTTTTATCCAATAATCAATAATTAGTTGCTGTGCATAAAACGTATATACGCTGTACTGTGATAATTTGATAAGATTCGCGGTCACTTGTTAGTTAAAACATTAGGACTTTATTGAATTGTATTAATATTATCAATTGTCAGACAACGAATACGGTAGCAAGCGAATCAAGTGTGGGAGCAGTAAGAAGCGATAAATTAAGATGAGTCTAAACAAGTCGAGGATGCCTAAGCTAAATGAAAGCTCTAGGAAACTTATACCGAAGAAACAAGAAAGTCAATGAATGACACTTTTGTGGGAAGACTCGGAACAAGAAAACGAAGAATATTTTAGGCGGAATGGTTGAAAAAAGGAGTCAAAAGGCCTCGGAAGACAAAAAGGCAAATTTAGACGTAGAGATGTTAAACCCCGCTCTAGATAAGAACGGGAACCTGGAATGGAAGGAATTGGGAATAGGAGGTTAACAAAGAGCCAACTCCCGTAGAACTAGACCACAATTTCGCCAATTCGACCGGGACTCTTGATCAAGAGGAAATGTTGTGACCGTCAGAAATTTTGACTGAAAATCCAGCAGTACGGGCTCAGGTACTGACAGTACCATGATGCATGGGGTGACAGATAAAACGGCAACATCCTCCTCGTTTCCGGAACGACTCAAGAATACTTTGAGATATTTCTTTCCATTTACTATGGGAACGGGAACAGGTGATATAGTAGACACTCAAGAAGAGGAGGAAGACAACAAAAAACTTGATGACTTTGAGTCTCAAGTGAGCCTGAACAGTTTGAATCATGAATAAGAGGCATCTACAAACACGGTGAATGGCTATTCGGTTCAGTTTGGTGCGGTCAGAACCATAAACAAGACTTTTGATGGAATACAAAATTTAAGAGAGTACAAGACAATGACCAATTCGGACGAGCGACCAGGAACGACTTAAGTAACCGGGTCAGGGACCACACCAGTGGAACTAGAGGCCCAATAGGAAATGAAAACGGGACACAGAGGTATAACACGAGTTTTCAGCAGCACTAAATTGCCTGGGACGAACACGGTGACGCCACCACTAGCACAACGGGGCATCAATGGAAGAGGTCTTGATCAGGATGTGGATAGCATGGGTGAGCAGAGTGAACATATGTCAGTAAAAATGAGTGAACTAGAAAGAGTATTTCATGTTCACAGAGAAAAACTGCGGGAAGAAAACAACCGCAACAGACAGGAAATAAGTAGAAGCGAAAAACGCTTAAAAGAATGGACGGATGAGTACTTGGCCAAGAACGTGTCGCAAATGGCAAGGGAGGCTGAGGAAAGAGAGAGACGATTGAGACTCCAGAGACTCTCGATACAAGGATAGAAGCAATGATAGAAAGACGCACTCAGGCTATCATGGACAGGTTGGAGGGTCTCCTGGGAAACAAGAGCGGATCTAGGAATAGAGGAGCACACTCGAGAGAGTCAAGCAGAGAGCCGAGAGTGAACTTCCACGAGCATCCAAACAGAGGAAGGACCTTTGGATGCACAAGAGGAAGGGGTAAATCATCAGGCAACGCCACCCGGAAAATAGCCCAAGGGGTCCCACGAAAATCAGATGAAGCTCTACTAGCAGCAGAGCGATTGAGAACGAACGACCTATGCGAGACGCAAATTTGACTGGGAGAGTTGATTCCACAAACTGGAATCACTCGAATCAAGGAGGAGCTTATCCTAGCGACAAGGATAGGAGGGAAATTCCAGAGCCTCAAACAACATATAGTAACGATCAAACGGCACATTCACCTGATGCAACGGCAATGATCATAGCATTGGAACATCTGAATAAGTCCTCGCAGACTTGCCTCACGAGGTTGTCCAGGACCAATGAGCGCAGCGAGAAATCGAGATGGGTGTTTAAGAAACCAAGATGTTATAAGGATGAACCCGAATTCTGTATAGATACCTGGATAGTCATGAAGATACCTGGAGGTCATGAAGTTGCATTTTGAGGAAGAAAACTTGACAGAAAGACAAGAAAGCAGTGCGCTAACTAGCGTTTTGGAAGGGACAGCATTGAATTGCGTGATGGTCAAAAAGCAATACCAACGGGACACAGCCAAGGAAAACTTCGAAATTTTGTTGAATCGCTTTGGCTCGGGGGTGCAAAGATACCAAGCGTTGATGCACCTCCAGAAACCAAGGCAACGTAAAGACAAAACCATACACAAATTCTTGGATGACTTAGAAATGCTTAGAAAGAGAAGTCAACCGGCCGAGTCAAGTAGCAGGATGAACTTGGCAGTAGCCTCAAAGTTCATTGATGGCGTGAACAACGATGAACTTAGGAAGTGTTAGCGACCTCTTATACACCTCTGTCAACCAATGCGCCTACACCGGAGGAGATGTGACTGCAATCAAAGGAATATCTGTTGCTGAAGCCTTCGACGAGATCAGGTTGCTACAAAAACAATTATGGGGATTTTAACAAAGGACATGCAAATCAGGGTAACAACTGGTACAAACCCAGCGACGACATGGACAAGAGACGCTCTAGTGCAAACTGCAGTTCCATGGACCATCATGTATCAGCAAGCCCAACCTGCAAAAAGAGCATGAAGGTGATCGGTTTCAGCCTCGAATATGAAGATGCGTCGAAAGTCGATCATGAAGATTTTTTGGGAGGAGTAATTGTGAAAATCGATCCCAGGTGTTTTTTTTGCAACCTGGAGGGTCATTTTAAGTCAGGTTGTCCACAATTTCTGAATTCTGTGGCGAACATTAAGCACCCAAGGCATGAAAAAGCTTTATCAGGCGTCAAAGCCAGCAACCATATTGACAGACTCGATGGAGTCTTTGAAAAGCAAACCCTCGAAATGAGAGATCCTTGGGGACTCAACAAATTCATGGCAGACAGGCATTCAGAGAGGCCAGATCCGGATGCGGTGGAGGCCGTAATATTATGGAAGTCTCCCAGAACGGACACGCAGCTTATTAGCTTCCTAGGATTTGCGAACTAATATCAAGAGTTCATAAAAGGACAAAGTCTACCCGTTAAGGCAACTGATGCGCAACAAAGGGAAGAAGTTCGAATGGAAAGAAAGAGTTCACGAAGCCTTCGAGAATATAAAGCGGGAACTGTGCGAAGTACCAGTGCTAGACATGCCCACAGAGAAAAGCATGTATGTTCTCGACACCCACCGATGCTTCAGTGGTAGCCATTTTTGGAATACCACATCAGGAGCAAGAATAGAATGGGAGAACAGTTCTCCGTCCCGGTGCATACGGAAACAAAGTGTTTAGGGACACTGAGATGAAATACGTTGCACTAAAAGCAGAAATGTACCGCGCCTCCTTCGGGAGTGCTCCCTTTAAGTTGCGTGTGAGTAACCGAGCCCTATCCTTGTTGAAGACGTATTCGATGCACCAGAGTTATTTTGGTCGTTGGATAGTCGGATTGGATGGCTACCATATGACAATCAAGCACATGATGCATGACAAGCACCAGAACGTTGACATCCTCAGCAAGAAAACTGAATTTAGTGAGTAATTGGAAGAGAAGCAGGCCAATCAGGTGGAAATTAAGAGAAGATTCTCGTGTTAAGACAAAGAGACTTCGGAGCCCTTACTTTGACGACATGGTTGGATAAATCAGGACATCCAATTCCGGGACATACTGAATTATTAGCGGAGAAAGCGGCAGAAATTATGATCTTATCTACAAAGGACCCGGTGCCTTTGGATTTGTTGCTATGTTCGAACTCGGTTCAACAGGAACTTTCTCGTGTGAACATGAACGGCCTCTCAATGCTAGACAAAACGGTGCAGTTCACAGCAGAAGTGATGCTGAATTGATATCATTTCAAACGGCGAAACTTCACCGCGGATCAATTCATCATAAAAAAAAACAAAGTATTATGATTACCCAATGCACAGCAACCAAACGGTCATCCCTCAGTGGGTTTGGCACTTGATATGGAATAATTCCCAGAACTACTAAGAGATGAATTCTGATAAAGTTGGTTTGCGATGATTTACCGCTTTTCATAACTGCGACGAATTGTCGCTTGCGTCGAATTGTCGTCAAACCACCCAGTCAATAAAATCAGATCTTTTTTCACACCAGAGTTTAATTTGGATTAGGTTTGCTAAGCGTTCAACGTAAAAGGCTCAATTGAAATTAGAACCAAGTCTGATTGAAGCCCATTTGATCCAATTGAACATCCTCTGCCTGATTAGGGGAAAGATGTTAACTCGAGCCCTGAAATGTTACCTAATTAAAAAGCCTTAATTGAACAAAAACTTGATTTAGGAAAGGAAGAAGAGCAAACGGAGAAGGAGGAAGCTGCAGAGCGTGCGGCCATGCACAAGGCATTTCTAGCCGAGGAGTTTAAGAAGAAGAAAGACTTGGAGGCCATGCGAATCAATGCACTCAACGACGAAATACGCCAAACGTCTCGGTTTTGAAATAGTCTGAAGTCATTCGTGGTCATTGCTTACGCAGTGAACAGTGTTCGATTCAAGCCATTACTGGCCGGGATGTCGCTAATTAATGTTTCTGACGAAAATCCCTTCAATTTTTTTTAGCTATTTTGACATTAATTTGTTAATTCCTTTTCCAAATTTTTTTCGCGTTCAGATTTTGTTTTCTTTTTTCTCAATTTTCAAAATTTATTAAAAATCAGCTTTTTATTTTTCTACTTATTGGCATGTATGAAAACGTGGTTGTCTAATAACGGACAGCACTCCGTTGCCAAGGCATTCAGTCCAATGCAATGTTTTAATTTTGACCACGGGCTAGGTTGACTGCAAACAAAAATTAGTATTTCAGTCTAACTTGTAGCAATTAAAGCAATCTAGTAACGTTCGTTACCAGAAAAAAGGTTCATTTAGCCTAAGAAATTTTGTTTTTAACAAAAAAAGTTTTCAAAGCTTCAATTAGAGTTCAGCATTATATTGGCAATGAAAGTTTTCTAGAATTTTGTTAGGCCAAAAATTTGAAAAAAAAAATCCAAAACTTTGTTAGAATATTGTTGTCAACTTTTTTTTGGCATTTGTGTTTTGAACACAAATGCCACACAAAAAAAATCGCTAGTTTGATTTAAAAAATAGAAAAACACATTTTTGTATTTTTTGTATGGAAATTGGCTGGAGAATTTTGTGCAACCTGCGGCTATCTTGTTTATATGCATATAAAAGTTTGATCATTCAGTTTTGTTCGTTGCTAAGAATTTTTAGTAGTGAGTCAAAAAAAGATGGGTTATTTTAATTAAATTGCTCATTTAGGCAAAAAAAAATAATTTAAAAAAAAGTTTCCAAAGCTTCATTTAGAACTTCTACTGTGTCTAATAATACTGCATTGGCAATAAAAGTTGTCTAGAGTTTTGTTGTGCAAAATCTTGGAAAAATTTCAAAAACTTGTTGATTTGTTTTTGATTTTTTAGTATTCAGTTTAAAATCAACTTTCTAGAAAAGTATTGTACAGATGCCTGTTTTACTATGACGGTCAATTATGTCTAAACTCTAGTTTTATTTCAAATCATTTCATTTTACAATGCACAAAAAAAGTAGACTAACTTGATATAATTTTAAAAAATTTGATTGGAACATTCCATCAACACAAAAACTAGCATCACGAAATTTTCCACAAGTAAACATAATTCCAGAAAATGGTTCAAAAAATCTAAAGTCCTCAAAAAATGCCCCAAAACAATAAAAGTACAATAAAAAGATTTTCCTGATATATGACCCGAAAAATATCCTAATTACCACCAAAAAATTGAGCTTAAAAAGCTTCAGAGTTTTTCAAACACAACGGGAACAACTTTTATTAAAGAAATTCACAGTTTTTTCTCCATGTAAGGAGAGAAACTTAAATTATAAAGACGAAAAACCACGCAAAACGAAAGATTGGTTGGCAATGGACATCAACTGAAAGACATCAACGAAAGACAGCAGAGAACTTAAATTATAAAGACGAAAAACCACGCAAAACGAAAGATTGGTTGGCAATGGACATCAACTGAAAGATATAATAGTTTATATGCATCTAAAAAAGCCGCTCGCTCTGAAAGTCGCACAGAATTTTCCAAAATTTTTATACAAAAATTACAAAAATTTAATTTTCTTTTTTTTTAAATCAAACTAGTGAATTTTTGGAAAGTGGCAATGGTTTTACAAAAAGAAAAACTTGAAAAAGAATTCCTAAAAAAGCTTAGGAAAGTTTGCTTGCCAAGGAAATGCTGAATTCTAAAGATAGCTTCAAAACTTTTTGCTTTTCTATAATGTCGCTCTAGTCACGACTGAAAAAATTGAGTATTATATATCAGTCGAATCAATCATTAGACTATTTCTGACGTGACTTTGTAAAAAAACATACCCGAGAACCAATACTAAAACAAACAAGGATAGTTAGTTACTGTGCAATAGCAAAAAGTGTTCCAACCAAAAACTTTAAAAACTATATTAAGTTAGTCTACTTTTTTCTGCATTGTAAGATAAAATGATCTGAAAGAAAACTAGAATTTAGACATAATTGACCGTCATAGTAAAATAGGCATCTGGACAATACTTTTTCTAGAAAATTGATTTTAAAATGAATATTAAGAAATTAAAAACAAATCAACAAGTTTTTGAAATTTTTCTAAGGTTTTGCACAACAAAAATCTAGAAATTTTTTATTGCCAATGCAGTGCTGAGTTCTAAATTAAGCTTTAGAAACTTTTTTTAAATTAATTTATTTTTGTCTAAATGACCCATTGAGTTGAAATGACCCATCTTTTAAGACGCAACACAAAAGATTCTTAGCAACGATCAAAACTAAATGATCAAATTTTTATATGCATTGAATCAAGATAGCCGCAGCTTGCACAAAATTCTCCAGCCAATTTCCAGACAAAAAATACAAAAATTTGTTTTTCTAGATTTTCAATCAAACTAGCGATTTTTTTGTGTATGGCATTTGTGTTCAAAACACAAATGCTGCAAAAAAAATCTAAAATAGTTTTGGATTTTTTTTCAAATTTTTGCGCAACAAAATTCCAAAAAATTTTCATTGCGAATATAGTGCTCTGAACTCTAATTGAAACTTCGAAAACTTTTTTGGTTAAAACAAAACTTCTTAGAGTAAATGAACCATTTTTCTGGTAACGAAAGTTGCTAGATTGCTTTAATTGCTAAAAATTAGACTGAAATACTAAATTTTGCTAGCAGTCAACCTAACCCCTGGTCAAAACTAAAACATTGCATTGGACTGAATACCTCGGCAACGGAGTGCTGTCTGTTATTAGACAACCACGTTTTCATACATGCCAATAAGTAGAAAAATAAAAAGCTGAGAAAAAATTGAGAAAAAAGAAAAAAAAACTGAACGCTAAAAAAATTTAGAAAAGGAAACAACAAATTAATGTCAAGATAGCTTAAAAAAATTGAAGGGACTTTCATCAGACACAGTAATTAGCGACATCCCGGCCAGTAATGGCTTGAATCGAACACTCTTCACTGCGTAAGCAATGACCACGAATGACCACGATCATTCGACCCAGCATTGGTGAGGACCGAACCTTGACCAACGCATAGGGATAGAGGAACTTTCTCTCCGCTCACTTTTGGGCGGACCCAAATTTCAAGTTTTGTTCGATATTGTTTTTATCTCGCTTCCGATTGATTATTAGAAAAGTTGTTTGCTGATTCACCTGTCTGTTTATGCGGTTGTACACGAACTAAACTTTTCGACAGGATGAATGCAGTCAAGGGTACAGAGAAAAGCAAAATAGTCTCTAAAAGTTCTCATCAAGAAATCTGACAATGTGAAAAAATGTTAAGCAAAAGATTTTTTTCGAAAAATAGTGACAAATGTTGCTATTCGATATTTCAAAAAAATGTCATTGCGGTAATGGTTATAAAGAAATGGTTTGTCAATGATCACTCGAAACTTTTTCTATTGTGTTTAATAACTGTATGTCCACATTCACTCATATGAGTTTTGTGTGTGTTGAGAATTCTCCATCATCTCCATGAAGACAGTTGGCAGAATTTGCCTCGCTGTTTGCTGCAAAAGCAATCTTGAAATATTTATTTTGGTGTTTGAATGAATTAGAATGTCGAAATCTCTTTTGTAACTTCAGATTATCTCAAAATCGAGACGTTTGGCGTATTTCGTCGTTGAGTGCATTGATTCGCATGGCCTCCAAGTCTTTCTTCTTCTTAAACTCCTCGGCTAGAAATGCCTTGTGCATGGCCGCCCGCTCTGCAGCTTCCTCCTTCTCCATTCGCTCTTCTTCCTTTCCTAAATCAAGTTTTCGTTCAATTATGGCTTTTAATTAGGTAACATTTAAGGGCTCGAGTTAACATCTTTCCCCCAATCAGGTAGAGGATGTTTAATTGGATCAAAAGGGCTTCAATCAGACTTGGTTCTAATCTCAATCGAGCCTTTTACATTCAGCGCTTAGCAAACCTAATCCGAATTAAATTCTGGTGTGAAAAAAAGGTCTGATTTTGTTGACTGGGTGGTATGACGACAATTCGACGCAAGCGACAATTCGTCGCAGTTATGAAAAGCGACAATTCATCGCAAACCAACTTTATCAGAATTCATCTCTTAGCTCAATTTCATTTCTCAACCAATGATATTTCATCGCAGTATATTTTTATAATTAATTCAATAAATTATTTGAAGACTTCGCTATAGGCTATGTTATAATTGATTAGTTGACTCTTTTCCATGATCCGAATGATATGAAAAGATCGCACACGTCTCTCCTTGACCAGTTCCATTTTCATGGCTATCTTTTGGTTCAGTTTCGGCTGAATGAGCTTGTTCTTGCTGGCCTGCTCGTCCCGTCTGGTCATGTAGATGTCCAGGGGCACGTAGAGGATGGCGAAGCAGACCACAGCCATGAAGCACCCTACCACAATCAAGCCATGCTCCCACTGCCACTTCCTGTCCCTGGAAAATATATCTGTTTCTTCATTTTTCTTCGGCTATGATTCTTCATTTGTCTTTGGCTGTTAATTCTCATGGCGAAAGAAAAGAATGCGCAAAAATTTTCAACCAAAAACGTTAAAACGTTATAAATGACTGATTTACCAGCTAATTTCCTTCAAACTTACAAACACTCAACTATGATTGGCTGATATATTTTTTGGAAATTCGATCTACACAACATTAGGTATTGTGCTTTTTCAATAACACTTTTATCACAACGTTTGAAATGGTGAAGAAGCTAGGAATTTGGATCAACCAAACAATATCCCCCCTCCCCAAAGGAAAATACGGTTTTCTCAGGGAAAAACTTGAAGGATAAATTTAAATTTAGTTATTTAACAGCATTCAAATGTAAATCTACATGAAAATCGCCCCCCCCCCCCCTCAGGGATTCGACCCACTGCCGACCCAAAGGGTCCCCCTTGTACTATTTTGAGATATCCTTTTTTGGTGATGGACCCTAAAATTTTTATGAAGGCGCCTTCGGCGCCAATATATACTAATTTTGAGGAGGGAGCGCGCGCCGAAAAAACGCAGCTTTTGGGTCAAAAATTTTACAAAAAGTGCCTAAAAACCCCGTTTCGGCCTGTTTTTTCAAAATTTTGCATGCGACGCAGAAATTTTATCCAAAATAGGGCCAAAACAGTGCTTTGGGAGAGCTCGAATAATCAATTTGGTTGACCTAAAAAAAAAAGGTCGACAAAATTTTCGAAAATTTTTTTGAAAATACCCCCCCCCCCCTCGAGAAAATCCTAGATCCGCCCCTGATCCTATATAGGATTATTTATAACTGTAGACTGTATTTTGTATGACGGTTCCAAATTAAATGACCGTTTCATACAGTAATATATAATATTTGATAATCCTAAATCCGAACGCATTGATAAATCGATGAATGGTTGCTAGACTTGTATATATAAATTAAACATGTAAATAGCACAACATTCAAGAGTTTGTTCTATCCGGCCGGATGACTGCCTCCTACTGCGTTTAATTTTTGAGCTTTGTAGTCCGCTTGACACTTAGTGTTTGAGTTTTATAGTACCCGTGGGACTTGATTGTTTTCGTATTTGGTCCCTGGGAAACATTTCTGTCTTTTTTTTCCTAATCTTCTCTTTTGTTTGTGAATTCGTCTTCGTCTCGCTTCTGTTGGTCAATCTGCTCTTCATCCTGGTTCTTCTCGTGCTCCTCCGATGTATCGTTGCTCTCCTAGTTTGCTGTCTTCTGTTGGTTGTCTTGTCCTTTTAGCATTGTTGTCGCTTGTGCCCGATTCAATTGTCATATCGTTTGCGTTTCTTTGCCGTCTCGATTAGGAAAAAACAAAAAATCCGTCAATTTTTGCAACAGTTTGAGCTGTTTTCAAATTGTTTGTACCCAAGTTGTGTGTTGTATGTAAGTGAGTAGTTTTCAGTCAATTGATGTATATTTTTGCTCAAATGCTTTTGGGATCCTTTACTTTTTTTAGCTATGCGTATCAGTTTTCTTGCTACCTGTTCTACACGCTTTTTCATGTTTTTGTCTACTTGTTCTTTTACCACTTTGTATTTTAGGTTTAGTTTTTCCGATATACATTTGTTCGGAAATGATGGCCAATTGTTGTTTCTGATATGCTGCTTCCCCTGTTCTACTTCCGCGCGGCTTGCACTTGTTTTCGTTTGAATTTTGATGTGGTAGTAACAGTTTTAGTAACAGTCCATTTTTTGCGTGATTAAAGTCGTATTTTTTGTCAATGCCACCTGGAGTCTGAGAGGTTCTCATCTTTATCTGAATCGCTTGGCAATCTGTTTTCTATCGTGTCATCGTCGGGCTTGATTTGGTGAAGATGAGCTCTTATTTCCAATTCCAGTTCTCGCTCTGGCGGATTAATCGGGGATGAATCCTGATTTGAAACCTTTAGAGTCAGTTTTGTTTCCTCATTGTTTGACAAAGTTCAACTTCTGTGATGGGTTTGTCAAGTGTTCTCATGATGCAATTTCGAGTAAGTAAGCTAGTGACTTACAATTTGCTTGACCGCTTTCTAATAAATTCTCTCTTGAGTTTTCGATTGCCTTGTTAATAATCTTTCATTTTTTGCGCGCTTTTTGATCAGTTGATTCGTTGCACAATTCTGATTGGCTACGTTGCTCATGACCAGGTTTTCAGTGATCTCAGTATTTTGAAAACGAACCAAAAAAATAGACGCATCATCAAATTCGTCATCATACTCACTAGAAGTTAGTGCCAATTCAATTGGATTACAGGACATAAAATCTATTCGTCCCGTTTTGTTTCCTCCAAAACGCTCAATATCAAAATTTAAAGCTATTAATATACTTATTCAAACTGTGACACTAATATGGCCGATTTTTTTTTTAATTGAACTTAATGCACTTATTAAAACCTGCTGGTATGTGATGTCGGCAGATTTTTCCCGTACAAACGCTATTTAAAAGATTCGATTGACCACACTATTCCTAAAAGTTCAAGCGCATACCAATTGTGTTTCTTCTAATGATTTCACAAATCTGGATGCGTGCACAATTACTAGTTTTCTAGATTTGGACCTTAACCATATTTTTGAGGCAACGCAGACCACGCGGGTCTCAAATTTTTGATCGAAATGTTTTTTTTTTTCTGTTATTTTAGATACTATTTCAATTAGGTTTTTAATTGTAAGAATTTTAGATTTTCTACTGCTTTCCTATCTCATGTTGTGTTTTTTTTTCAGAAATCATTTTAGTGATGCTGATATTTGAATTATTTGTGATATATACCTTGTTAACTGGTGAATTGTGTGCATAAAAAGTTTAAGCGGCAAAAAAGTTTTTGGTGGTGTCAGCTTTTCAGTTGCACCAAAATTTCTAGTTAGTGGTCTTATAGATTCGCTATTAATGGTTTAGCCTAACCATTTTAGTAGCTCATATAAAAATTTGCATATTTTAAGTGTACTTATGTGATGCTCCCTTGACCTTTCCTAATTAGTAATATGTTGTCTGGGTATGCATACGTTTTATTGAAACTCTGCCGGCTGGTCCGTTCCACCGTAGAATACTGTTTGCAGTTGATAATTGCCTGTGGCTTTGCCTTCGGCGAGGATAAAAATGCATTGATCTTTTTCTTTTTGAAACTTGGGGTCCAGCTTTGTAACAATAGTTTGTTCTATAATATCTGCTTTCACGATTTGTGCAATATTGCCCATAGTAGCTTGATGTTTGGCAATTGTTAATCGTTCTTTTTGATGAAATTGTTAATTTTCTTTAAGCTAAAGCCCAGCTTTACTGTTTGGTTCATTTATGCTGTGATCATTATTAGTCTTTATGAATTGTTTGTCCAAACACATGTCTAGCTTGATGATGTGCTTCTGATCGATAAACTTGCTTAGCCTTTTTTCTACTTGATCTGGGAAGTTAGTTTAAGGGGATTAGGATTTGTGTTTGCATCACGAAGTTTTTCGATTTTGCAACTTGAACACACTTTTTTTGAAAGCTATCCTTGACCCATCGTTTGATTTTGTTTTGGCTCGTCTTGTACCCATTTGATACCATTTTTCGGTAAGTTGTTTCACCTCCAATTAAAATCGCTTTTTTGTTCATCAACAATCATAAAAGACGCAGATGGGACTGTTCAGTATACCGATTCAATTGCGATGATCAGTCTTCCATTTGGAGCAGAAGATTTGAGGACAAAATAATCAGAAATAACAAGCCTCCGTCGTAACAGACCAAATTTTTGCCGCGTCTTCCGTTGAAATAAATTTAAATATCGCTGCGCTGTTGTTTTCCCTAAATAGTTGTGATGAACGTGCTTTTAAGAAGGACATCTGACTTCCTGAATCCGCAATGACGAACATATGTTTAGGTTCTTGTTACAGCTTTACCATTTAAATCATAATGTAAGATCTCTGCAGATGTTTTTATTTCAAAAGCTTCTGCTTTTGCCATTACGGCAAAATTATTTCTGGGTATGTCTTTCTATCCGTTCGCGCGTATAACATCGGGTCATTTTGTCTAGTTGGGTAGCGTTTTCTTCTTTTTCATTTTGTTTTCTGGTTGACCTTGCATATAATATAGTTGACATTTGTTGATATGCATCCTTCTGCATTGTGTCCAATTTCCTCAGTTTGGGAATTTGCTCAGTTTTGTCTTTTGCTGTGCATGTCTTATGTTTGATGTTGCTGCTGCACCCGTTTAGGAAACTCAGAAGTTTACTTGGGTCGTAGGCCGCAACTAATTCTGAAAGGTTTTTGTCAAGTTTGACATAAAGAGGTTTTTTATAACGTGACACTTTTTGCCCGGCACACATTTTTTCGATCAAGATTTCAGCGTTTTTCTGTTCGTCTTGAAATTTTTCTATGAGTTTGGGGAATGATGGGTGCTTGCCATTCACGAGTTTGACGAAATTGCTGTTCCAACCTTCAACAGCATTGTTGGTTCTGGGTCGCGCGGTTATTACACGTTGATGACAACTCCAGCTGTCAACGTCAAATCTGGGGTTTTGACGAGTTCCATTTGCCGCCGAGAGCCGACCGACGTAATTGTCCTCAAAGTAATTGAAGATTGGGTGGGCTGTCTCAGGGCATGTCTTCTGAAGAGTTTCGAAAGCAGTAGAAACATCACTTACAGGCACAAAAGCGATACTCAGCAGCATTCGGACATGCTCTCGGAATTCCAGGTCTAGTCTGTAGTTGTTTGTGTTACCAGTAGTCTGAAGCGTGGATGGTGTATATCTGAAAGAACACACTCGGGGCCGTAGAAAAGGTGCCATCGCAGATGATCTCTCGTGTCTACGTTTGGCAACATTATCAATCAAGCAATAATTGTGTAGGTATGTGTAAATGATTTGAGTCCTGTGTTAATTTCGTCTCTAATTTGCTGCGCGAAGTAGTTTCTGGTCTAAGTGCTCAGTTGCGTGGCCTTATCGATTTAATCCTTCCTATTGAGAGCTTATCAAATTAATCCGGTCATTAAGTAGTGTGGCAATAGCCTGGACAATTTTGGGACAATTTTGTCTGGGAACCAAATGTCTTGGACACTTTTTGCATTTTGGACTGTTTTTGCCGGGACATAAATGTCTGGGACACAAATGTCCTGACACGGTCTTATGTGGTTTGGTCCAAATTGTCTTCCGCGCATATAACATGACTTAATTCATCCTCCCACGTTTTGTTATCGTCATGCATTATAATTTTCCTGAGGACAACTTTGCGATCACTCGGGCGTCGTCTTCTATTTGGTTAGTGTAGTTGGATTGTCCTCCGCGGCTTCGTGGTTGATTATACTCCATGGGCTCCTGTCTGATTTATGTGTGGGCTTCCAATAGGCCATAGGAGCTTGATTTCAGATTTTACTGCGTTCAATATCTTCTTCTCGGCTAATCGCATATTCATAGGCTGCTCGTGGTGAATGTGTATCCGCTAGCAATTCATCTACGATTTTTTCATGTTGAATGTGGGCAGTAGAAACATATCTCTCACCCACTCTTCTTTTCGGTCTCCTCAATCTGCCTGTGACGCTAACTCGACCAGTTCTGAATGGAATTGTTCTAAGGATTCTCTTTTTTTGTTATCGGCAAAGATGGTTCTATCTTTCGAATGCAATGATCATCTTGGTAGCAAAATGTCCATTGAATTTCTCATAAGTTTTTTTGTTGCCGATTGTAACACTAACCCCGGTAATTCTGTTGGAGTTGACGTTGTCTATCTTCTCCACGGCATAAATACATTTTTCCGCTTCTGCTCCAAGGCATAAAAATATACGTCCTTTTTGCTCCAAGGCATGAGAGTATACGTCAGCTACGTCCCAACTGAATAAATTGCATTATATGCCTTTTTCTTTCTTTTTAATAACTTTGCAACGGTTTAGAAAGTTTTTTCCAAATTAGTGTAGTTTTTTTCTGCTTGGTGTGATAAAAAAAATCTGACGTAAAAATGGATTTTACGCATCTTAGACAGGGATAGTAATATAGGCAATTTGAACAAAAGTTTTTACAGACATAAAAAAAAACTTTTAAAAAATGATTTTTAATTTTTTTTGCAGAAAATGTTTGAATTTTCTGAAGTTTTTGGTTTCCAAAATGAAGCTAAAAACACTCCAAAAAACTAGTTTTGCTTGCTTAAATATAAGTTTTAAGGTTTTAAATGAGGCATAACTCAGCTGTTGTAATCCTGCTCGCTTGCTTCATTCGCTCGAATTAAGACGAAAAATCAAAAACTTCGAACCGGTTTTTCTCGACACTTTTAATGTGGTTCTAATCACAACTGAAAGAACTTCATTATGATGTATCACTCAACGTAGTCCGATGATTATTTGTGGTACCTGATTTTTCGTGAAAAACAAAAAAAAATAAAGCACAACCCAATGCAAATTCTTCCCCATTTTCAATGGTCGGAACCAAAAAATGTTCAGAGGTTTGTTCTATCCGGCCGGATGACAGACCTGTTATCTTAAACAAGCCAATTTTACAGGATTATTTATATAATTAAAAAGAAGCCTACTTACTGTTCTTCTCCATTGAAGTCTGAAAAAAAAACAAATCTTATACATTTTAAACGAATAAATACAAGTACCCTAACAAACACTCGGCCTGCCTAAGTGGAGCGGAATGCGTTCAAATAGACAAGTTTTGATTTTTCATTCTGATCTCATACCTCCTAAATGTTTTTCAAACAGCAGCACTCCTAGGAATTTGAAAAATGGGATAAAATTAAGGTTTTTTTATTACGAAGCTTTTATTCCGAAGGTGATATTATGGGTACACAGTTTTTGAGGTCATAAGCGCCAAAAACTGGAATTTATAAAGACTTACCGCTCTCCAAAAACACGATTCGGAACGAATGCACCTGTTGCTGCAGTTCATATTCGACGTGGTAGGGACTCAGAAGTCTCAGTGCACTCCAATCCTCCGAGGAGATGTTGGCTGAGAACTGGGCGTACACGCTTCCCTCCGAGAGGGAGTAGAGGGTGCAGTTTAGATAAAACTGGTCCCCCAGCTCAGCCAGGCCGCACTAAACATGGAATTTTTATGAAATGTGGCCAGGCTCATAATCAGGAAAATCACAGGTTTCGGTAAAGTTTTGAACCCAATCTCAAGCCTGAGAGAGCGTATTTTTTAACAAATGATCCGTTGATATGTTGCAAAAATGGAACAATTTGCACTTGTTTTTAATCTCATTATGTTTTTATTTGGATTAAAGAAAATAGTTATTTCTGAATTTTCCAAGTAGCATCGATATCTCACCAAAATTGTGTTTTTATATGGATTATCTCGCAAAGAAAATAGTTATTTCTGAATTTTTCAAGTAGCTTCGATATCTCACCAAAATTTTGTTAAATCTTGGTACGATTACTGTAGTACTTCAAAATATCTTGGCAAGATATCGTGTGGAATTGAAAAAAACAATTCGCTCACACTTTACCTAATCTACTTAGCGGGCAAACAAAAGGGGGTAATTCAAAATTCTTTGTTCCAGTAAGAGTTATAATCTTGTTAAGACACTCATGATGGGAGTATGCTGGTGAGATTGATTAGCCAACTCGGCAAATAGAAAAGTTAATAAAGCACTAAGCTCAAAATAGCCCAAGCTCTGAGGAACTAGTCCAGTCTTTGGAGAAAAACTGAAGAGGCATAGAATGTGCGACCCCCCCGGATTAGGAACCGCTGGTCGGATCATTGTGAAAATCACAGGAGGGATAATAGAGATGATTTCACCAGGGCATGCAAAACCCTGAACCCGGGGGACCCCCTGGGGCCGAGTGATAGCGGTTCACGGAAGTGCAAATCGCTCTATGGGGTCTCGGTACCTAGCAATAGGAATGACTCCATAACTTAGTACAAGGAAGTCCTAGATGAGGGAAGCTTAAACTTTGAAAACCAAGACCCTTCGGACCCCAACTTCCGGTTTTATGGCAAATAAACCCACCCTTTGGCTTCCGGAAGCTATTTCTTGACTCATGGTGACCCTAGGAAGCGGAAACTTGGAGGGTTGGTAGATAGAGGTAAGACAAGCATGGCGTTTGAGTTTGGACGAGTCCCATAATCCGACCGGAAGTTATTAGCACCGGGGAAAAATATCCCTGGGACCGGAAATAGGTAGTTTGCGGGAAAAAATGAGCGAGGGCATATTGATTTTATGGCGTTAATGTGTAGTTGATCCAAGCCCCGGAAAAATACATCTCGCAAACAAACCCTCTCCGTTGGCTCGTTCCGGTGTTAATAGCCAATCCCCGGAAAAGGTGACAATGAGGTTTTGAAAAGTGATAATTCGGGGAGTATTAATCGGGTATGGGTGAAACTTGGCAAGTGTGACACCCACCCGGCTCTGAATTCATTGCTCTTTGGTTGAACTCTGGTGACCCCGGGTTGACCTTTAATTGACACTTGGAACAAGTGTAGGATAAACCAAATAAAAACCTTGGGATTGCTGCCATTTAAACGCGAACTTTAGCTGAGGTTCAGTTGGAATTAATATTTACTTAAAGCGATCTGAATAGCCACTGGGAGAGTAGACTTTAGAACTGGGGTACCTAGGGGAACCTTTAGCTTACAGGATGAACGTTGAATGCACCGTAAGGAATGTCGGGAGGGGGGTATTTAATTATACCGGTGTACAATTAGACATACCTGTGGGGGATTGGTACGCGGGTTTTAGAGCAGAGAAAAATTAACCAAAAGAGAAGCTTGTGGTTCCGATCGTAAGTTTTGAGAGATTAACACTAAGTTCTGGTGTAGCCTGACTGTTAATCTGGGTATGGACGAAATGGGAACCTATTCTAGAAGCTTGAGAAAAAGGGTTAATTTTAGAGATTGAACTCGTGGGTTGCTTAAGAGACAACCGAGTTAGGAGTACCCATCTTAAATTGAACTGTGAGATCGTTATTTTATTAAACCATAGTTGAATCATCATTACGAGCTCTAGCAATTTATTCTGTCATGACTTGATAATTCCCTTAACTTGATTTACTTTACGGTGTTGATCGAATATAATTTTGCGGGCTCTTTTTTCCACGCGTGTTCGATTGACTTTAAGAAGAAGTGAGAGTAACAGCGAAAAGAGCAAGAGATTTACGCGGGGCTAGCAATTTTTACAGGAGATTATAATAGAACCACCACAAAAATTTGTAAGCAATTATTTGAACGATCTTGGCCCCCAGAGGATAACCAGGGAATTCTTAGTTGAAGCAGATTCTCCAAATCTAACTGGTATTTTGGTCGAGATAGTTAGAAGGGTGTCCTTTGTCTCATGTGATTTACACTGCAAAAATCGAAAACTCAGTAAAAGAATACTTTGTGAGTTAGGACCGAGGTGGTTAACTCATAGAGTAATTTCGGATAGGGTACACCGTCTGCTCGTCACGCTATCTTATTTTCGGCCGGATAGATTCGCGCAACTTCTTAGTCTAAAACCGATCCTAATCTTACTCTTATACTATCTAGTCTCAGGTTGTTTAACTAGTCTCTGCTAGGCTCAATAGATCTAGGGTATACTGGTTTATTGCGGCTGCTGAAGTTATCTTGGAGAGGCAACTAATTTCTAAGTTAAATTCAAATCTCTCTGGTGCTGAAATTACAAGTAATTTCAGCACTTACAAATAAGTGGGTTGTTAGTTAGATGGATCATGATTGGTTAATATTAAATACTTTACAGTGGTAAAATATCTAATTTATCCAATCATAAAATGTAGTTTAGATCTGGTTCCACCCATCCGGGTTTTACAGAGTTTTTTAGAATAGTCTTTCTGTAATTCAAAGGATGGATGATGAACGTTGGTATTTGGCGAACATCATATTTCTTCTGGGTTCTCTTGTTAGAGAAGTTCCAGGTTCAATCGTTGTGTCTTCCCATGACAACGACTGGGTTTTCGCAACAAACTCAAATCTGATTTCAGAATGGTTGGCTATGACAGGTTTTTCCGTTTCATGTAGAGAACTTCTTTTGTGTTTGACCTTGTCTGGGAAGGGCGTGGAGATTTTGCGTGGAGGGGATGCCTGGTTACTCGGATCTGTACGTATACTTGAACATCGAGGTGGTCATTGGTCTAGTTCAATGAAGTCCTTTTCTGCGAAGTCAAGTCGTACTCTAAATCCTTTGAGTTGTGATTGTGGGCGGCATATTGATTGTGGTTGGCCATTCTTTTTCGAGTGTAGTGGGGTCATTTTGTCTTTGGATGTTCGTCTTTGGTGTTGTATGCTGATCTATATACTGCAAGGTATAATTTACATTTTATAAAAGTTTTATTAGTTTGGTGTTTTAATTATGATTTTGGTTAGTTGTTTTCACAAAAGCTTTTTGTTTTAGTTTGGTTATTTTGAAGAGTTACTCACCCTTGAGTACCTCTTATTAAAAATAGAAGTGTGGTCACAAAGCGTGGATGTAGCGCGGTGGGTTAGGCCGGCTATAGAGCATGCTCAGGACGTCCTCTCTGGTGGGTTAGGCCAGGAGTGGGAGTATGATTTCGTGCGGTTTCTGTGAGAGGTCCTGTTATGTGATAACGTTTTATGTTGGGTTTATTGTGGTTTTCCTTATGTTTCGTTGGTTGTGTCCTTTTTTCAAAAATCAAATTGTTTTTGGTATGGGTTTGTCTTTCGACTTTTTTGTGTTTTATTATTTCTTTCTTAGACTTTATAATAGTCTTCAAAAGAATAATTTATCCAGTTTTAAACTGGGTTAATCCGGTTTGGGTACCGTTGGTTTCCTTTTCTTAGTCATGCTGTTATTCTATGATCTGTGGTGTTTAGTAAGCTGCATTGGTTAGTTTTGCTTAGTATATAATTCCTTTCCAACCGGGTTAAAGGAAAGTTATCGTGTGTTAGAGTTGTTGAGTGTGAAAACTTGAAACTGAAATTCATTATTTTAAACAACTCTTCGTGGGCGAGCTGTGCGAGTTTGGATAGAATTTTTGTGTGAGTGAATGAAATATCAAAAAGTTAGTACTGCATTTTCGTTTTATCCATTTACTACATAGAATTTCAATTTTACTGCTAGTTTTTGGGAAAAATTAAGTTACAAATTTTCATCATTATTAGATTTACTGCTTGTGGGGAAACAATTTATAAATTAATTTACTACATTGGTATGAATTTTATTTAGATTAGCTTGTGCAAAATATTAATAGAGTTTTGAACAATTTGAAGAAGTTTTCTATTTTTTATTTTTCTTTTGTGTATTTTGCAGATGATCGTGGGATGAAGACTAAAAATCTAAATAAGACATGGATAAAGAATGGTTAGTGTTTTATTTTAAATTTATTAGTTAAGAATATGTATAAATTATACTTACCTGTTAGTCGTCGGGGAAAAAACCGTGGGGGAAGATGTCGTGGATTATGTCGGAATTTGTTAGTAATTTTGCTAGTATGCGAATGATGTTTTTAGTTTGAAGCAGTGGCCAAAGCAATTGAAGTGCTTTAATGGTTTTTAGTTCTTCAGTGCCAACTGCAAACTCATAAGGTGTGTTTTGGATGAGATTATATAATTTGTGGTTATATTTAGTGTTGTGGATGAATTCTAATATGGGGATTTCTATAGGTTGAACAAATTCATGTGGGATAAGGAAGGGTCTGGATTCTTCTGCGTTGAAGGTCTTTGTGATGGGACAAAAAATATACATTTGGGTTATAGGGTCAAAATTGCGAAGAATACCGTGAAGGTTAGTATCTTTGATGCAATATGTGAAGTTAAGAAAAAATGGTGATGTGTATTTAGAGTTAATAAATTGAAAACGATGGTGTGGTTGTCTTGATGGAGTGTGTAGGTCAAAGTGATTTTGTATGAAGCGGTAATGTGTATATGTGTGGGTTTGTTTAGTGCGTAACATAATGTCGTGTGAGCAGTGCAAATCTCGTTCATGTGGTGCAAGGAAATGAAAGGTTAGTGAAAATAATTGAAATCTTTCTTTAAAACTTTCGTAAGCTTGTGTGTCGGTTAGTGCTTCAGAAATGATGTGGTCGAATTTGCGATCAAAGATATTGAGTGTAAAAACATATGGTGTTTTGATGAAAAATTTTTCTGTGATTTGTGGGTTAGCGAAGCGATCATCATCTAAAAATTGGTCTTGGTTAGCTCGGATGATGTTATGATCGTAATATTCTAGCGTATATTCGTTAGCTCGGGGTGCAGTGTATGTTTTTAGTGACTTTTTATATCCTATGTAAGTAAATTGTCTATGTGTTAGTGGTGTAGTGAGTCGATATAGCATATTTTGATTTCTTTCTATATCGATGTGAGTATTCGATAAAGGTAGGCAAAGGGGGTTAGTAAAATGATAATATGAGGTCCATTGAAGTGTAGGCATTAAAACGTGTTCATCTACAAAACTGCGTGTGTTGTTAGTGTCGTTAGGGGTGTTCAAGGTATACTGTGGAAATGAAGGTAAGGTGATTGCTAAAAATTCTTTCGTGTTAGTATGATTTGGGTGATTAATATATTCACGGGCTGTTCCTGGTTTTGTTGGAAATGGATGGTTTGGGAATTTTCTTTTGAAAGTGCGGTAAGCTCTATTAGTGCTAATTGATGATTCGGTGGATGTGGATGATGGTGCTAATGATGCGGTATAAGCTGAAGAGGGTGTAGGGGTAGGTGGGTTTGATGATTCTATGGTTGATGAAATCTGGTTTATGGTTGAGGTGTCAAGGTGGAAGGGTTGTTGTTGTAAGGTGATAAAATTATCTAGTTCTTGGGGGGTGTCTGGAGAATTAGATGATCGGTCTGAATGAAGTGAAGAGTTGGTTGGGGTAACTTGTGAAGCATAGGAGGGTGTAGAAATGGATGGGAGTGGGTTATTTGGTGGGATTGGTTGAAAACGGGGTTTCGAAAAAACTGAGGGATTGGTTTGAAAATTATTGGATGGGGATGGTTCAGAGTCTGCAAATTCATCAGGGGTTTCAATATCTGGGTTATTAAGTTGTGAGATGGAGTATAAAACTGAGATATGTGAATTAGTGTCTGAATTCATGCCTGATGTTATATTATTGGTTGGGAAATCGGGTGGTGGGAAAGCAAAAAGTGGAATGATTGTAATTGGAGTGTTGAGGTTGGTTGGGTGGGAATTTGAGCGGTGTAGGGATCCAAGTTGTCGGCTCATCGTGGGCTAAAAAAATTATTATTTTGAGACTGAAAAGCGGTGGTATGTGGTTGTTCTATAATTTGTTCATATGTGTTTTCATCTAGTGAATTGTGTGTTACTATATGTTGAATGGGGCTTTGTGATATGGTTGGTCTGAAATTTGGATTATGTGTTATTGCTAAATTTCGAAAATTTCGTGGGACTAGTGATAATGGATGGTTATGTGGTAGGGGTGGTAACTGTGGTGCTGTAGGCGTAATGTCTACATTGTTATGTTCTTCATCATATGTGTTCTGTCTTGTTGCTATTTTTGTGTTGTATTCTTTTATTTGTGCGTCTAAAAGAATTTTGTTTATTGATGATGAAAAAATTCCAAAAAATCCTGCAAATAGGATGCGTGCTACACTTGCTTGTCTATTTACTTGTGTGTGTATAGCGCATGTATTATAGATTCCTTTTAAGAGTGAGAAAAGAAATCCTATAAAGTTAAACATTGCGTATAAAATAGTTAATTTTTCTAAGATGTAATAGGGCCATCCTAGAAAATCAAGAATTTCATTTTTGAGTGTAACAAAGCTAAAAATGTTTATAGGTGAGATATCTTGTGGTCGGTATTTTTCACCGTTGAGATATATATAGTCTTTAATGTCTTTAAAATATCCGCTATAATCTTGTGTATAAATATCTGCAAATCCTGCTGTTTCGGCAAGTTTGCGTAAGTTTTGGTCAATTGATTGTCTTTGTATAGTGTCCATTTGTGTTAATAATTCTTGGAATTGCTGTGTTCTAATGTGATGTTGTATATCGGATTTTGAATATATTCCAATTAATTGTAGGTCAATATTTGGGTTTCGAACAATAGCTCTAAAGCTTTCAGGTGAAAATTTTTTGAGTGATTGCATTAATGTGGGATATGGGGTAAGAAGGTAATATTTATCTTCATCAGGGTTCAGTTGTACTACATTGTGGCTGTTTTCTGATCCACATGGGACTGCGGTATCCCAGAAATAGGTTCGTCTTGAAAGTGTGTCAACGAAATGTACTTTATTCTTATAAAAGATAGGGATTCTTTTATAGCATCGTTTATCTTCAAAAACATATAGTGGTGATACTTTTTTGGTACAGGTATAAAACCATAAAATGTTTCCTTCATAGTGTAAAAAATTTGATCTATTTCGTGATAGTAAATATCCTGCGTAGGGTATTTTTAATACTGCTAGTGCAAGTGATTGTAGGATTTGTGTTCTTTCTAATTCGCATAGTTGGTGAAGTGTTTCTAATTCGGAGAGTGACATTTCTTGAAAAATGCGGCTAATTGTGTAGTCTAATTTCATATCTAGGTGAATATCATAGTGGATATTACCGAAATATGTACTATTCATTAGTGATAGTTCTTGTAAACGTGTGCTTCTAGTGTCATGGGGTTTTAGATGTCCACCAGGTTGACCTTTACTTTTTTGAAAATTAACTGGTATATATGATGTTCTTTCGTTTATAGGATGACTTGTGGCGTATGGGTCGATTTTTACTTTTCCAGTGGTCATGTCGAATCCTTTTTCGTATCCAACTAGTATTTCGGAGTATTGTGTTTTGTGAAGTGGGTTTCTGTATTTACATGCAAGTTCTGTTTCTTGGTATATTTGAAAACGTGTCAATTTATTTTCTATATTTTGTATGTTTCTAAAATTAGAACTTTGTTTTCGTGATGGGTTTACTTGTTCATATGGAATTGATTGTATAAAATATTTTTCGTGGAATTTTATCATACGTGCGTGTATTTTTGCTACTTGAAATGTTGTACATGTGTCTTCGGGGAACCAAACAATTGTTGCTTGTGTTCGTGTTGTAGGGTCACAATAGCCTTGATCGTTTTTACAAGGTAATCTTATTCCTTGATAGATCATTGTGTTGTCTGATAAATCGCGTGTAAGTTGTATTTTTTCGAGTTGTATTTTCCAATCGAAAAACATTATTTGTTGATATCCTTTATTTTTTGTGTCTGCTTTGCAGTTTGATGGGTTATTTATACCAATATGTGGTATCCAGTGTTTATCGTGTATGTCATAAGTTAATCTTCCGTGTGCGCCGTTGTATGGGTATTTTTCATCTAATTTTATATGTCCTTGATATCTTTCAAGTTCTGCTTGATGTACAGAATCTGAAAAAACTTGGAAATATACTAACTTTCTATCTGTGTTTTCATTTCTTGTGATATTTAGACTGAGTAACTCGTTTTTACAATCTTCGGGATTGAGATGTAAAAGTCGTTCTATATTACTCTGGTAGAATGATTCGTGGTCAAGTCGGTTTTTATTTCCATTAGAGACTTGTGAACAATGTACTTTCTTTTCAGAAAATGTTGCTGTAAATTTATATCCTTTAACTGTTGTTGCTCGGGCTTTTGAATAGAGTGTCGCTATTACATTTGTTGTTTCTATGGCTTGTGGTTCTGTTTCGCATTGTGATACTTGATTTATTGCATATTTGTGTAGTGTTTTTTGTTCGTTTTCTTCACAATCGTAATGTGTTACTAATAAATCTTGGGGTCCTGTGCGGGGGGAAGGGTTTATGTTTTGATTGGAGGTAACTAGAAAAACGAGTTGAAGAAAAATTAATATTTTTAGAATATACATGTGTATGATAATCCTGAGTATGGGTTATAAAATGTGATGTAACCAATTGTCTTTTTGGTATATCTGTCGTATTTGTATATTACTTCAGTTGTTATAAATGGTGGTGGTAGGGATTGAGCTGTTATTTTTAATGGGTTTAATGGATAGGGATGTTGAGTAATGTTGTTTAATTTAACCGTGATTTCAAATTTTAATTGTAGACTATTTTGTTGGAGTATTTGGATGTTATGATCACGAATGTCTTCGTGGATGTCTTGTCTATACTGTAATCTATTTAGTGCCCAGTTGTGAAGTCGGTTACTTTCTGGGTGTTGTCCAAATAATGGTGGAGGTGCTGTAAATGTATTCCAGTCTAGTCTTAAAGGAATATTTGTTGATGATTGTTCTCGATATCTAGCGTCGAGGTTATTTGGGAAATTGAAGTTAAAAGGTGTTAGTGAAATCTGGCTGATTGAGGGTGTTGATGGTAATGATAATGTTTCTGGTAGTGATGAGGATGTTGTTGTATCCGTAGAAATATCTATTGGATCATTGATTAAATTTGGTTCACCTTGTGTGAATGAATGTGTTGTCCAATATGGTAGTCGTGATGTTTGGTTTGTAGGGTTAAAGGGATTTTCACGTATTTGTTCAGATGTTGGTGTTGAACCTAAGTAATCTGATGGTAGGCTTGAGGTGCTACGTTGTGAAAGAAGCGTAGGGGTTTCTGGTAATATACCGATGGGGTTTTCTGGAGTGTTTTGTGATGGTGATTGGGGTATATCAAAATGAACTCGGGGAGTTTGAAAATTTCTGTTTCTTCGAGGATGTATAATTTGTCTATTTATTTCCACTGTATTTTGGTTTTGACTAGGATTTCGTATTCTACTTAATTCTTGTGGTAATTTTGGGTATAAGTTATATGTTGGTTCACTTAGAGGTGCTTGTCGTTGAATTGGTTCTAGTGGTACTGATAAGCGAGCGTGTCGTTCTTCAAAGGTATATGGGTTATCTTGAAAGGAAATTCGTGTAGATGTTTGGGGGTTTTGGGTAGTTGAAAGTGGTGTTGGGTTATCTTGGGATGATGTCGGTGAAGACTGACTGTGTGATTGTTGGGTAGCAATTTTTGATGGTTTTTTATTTACCTTTTAGTGGAAAAATTTATGTTTATTATAGTATTCTTCTAGAAAAAGAATTAGGAGGATTGTGGCTAGGGCGAATGTGATGATTGCTTTCTTTATACATTTGCATATTGTCAAGATGAGGGATGATAGAAATGTTATAAAAATTACAAATAGTAAGAAAATATCTGTTCTACTAAAAATGGTTCGTATGATTTAGATAAGTTTTGTGAATCGTACCTGTGGATATAGTCAATAGCTTTTGAAAGCTGGAGGTATAGTTCAAATATGGAGTAGAAAATTAAAAAAATATTGCAAAAAATGATTAAAATTTTTACAAAAGATTCAAAGGTATCAATATTTTTTGTTGTTTGAGGCAATTTTCAAGTGTGGTCGAATTATTTATTGGTTTTTTGACAAGTGGGTTGAGTTTTGTGAAAAATTGTTGGGGGCAAATTTTATGGTGATCGGGAGGTCTTCTTTTGCTTTATTTTTATTTGTCAAATGATCATGTGTATTTTTGAGATTTTTATACTTTAGGCTAATCAAAATGGTCGTTCTTTTAGTTTAGGCTAATTTAACATATTTGTTTTGGGGATATTTGAGGTCTGAGTTGGGGAAATATTGTTGATCTTTGGGTTATTAGATAAGGGAGGATTATGATATTATGGGTATATTTATTTTAGTTGTCAAGTTGGAGTGGTTTGCTTATTTTTGACCTGGAGGTCGCAAAGTTATAGTTAGAGATATGCCTGGAGTTTTATATCGTTCGTCTAGTTGATCTGTGTGACGGATTGGATGAATCCTATTGGCTAATTATGAACTAGAATCGCTGCGTGTTTGTCAGCATGTTATCTTGAAAAAATGAAAGTTCAAAATATTTCAGAGGTGCAAAAATTATTAAATATAAAATTAAAGCTGTTTTTGAAATTCGACTTTCTTTAATATTTTAGATTGTGGGATGAATGTTTTATAGTTTTTTCGTGGTTGATGTCTAAGTCGTGATGATTCTCTATGTTCTGATTTGTCAATTTGTTCTTGGGGTATTATTTTTTCTGTCATTTTTCTATTTTTTCTTTCTTTTTGAGGTGTATTTTGATCTAGCTTTTTTGTATTGTTTTTCGTTGTAGTTGATTTTTTATTTTGGTTTTCGAGGTGAATGTCATGTTGTTCCTTTGTTTTATTTTCCGTATGTGGGTTATTGTGAATAACTTTTAAACCTGTGAAAGAATATAATTGAGTTAGTTCGCGTAGTGCGTATTCTTTTGGGTAATAAGGTAATAGGTTGTTTCGATGTTGAACAATTTCTTTTTGTTCTGAGTCGGTGATTTTATATGTAACATCAGTGGGTTTGGCAATTATTTGGTATGGTCCTTTACGAAGGGGTTGTAATTTTTTAGAAATTCCTTTTTGAGTGTTAAAATTGGGTATTAAAACAAATGTTCCAATTTTTAAATCGGAGGCTGGTGTAAAGCGTGAATTTATTTGTTCATTAATGTTTTGCCTTTGTAGCAACTTTTTTGTTACTTTTTGGTAAATTTCATTGTGTTTTTTATCTCTGTTTAAAATCCATTCGGTGTGTGTACCGGAGGCTAATTTAAGAATTTGTGGGTGATGAAAATGATCTTCATCGTGTGTGTGTAAAGGTAGGTTATAACAAATTGAGTCTTTATTCGGTTGACAATAACTTTGTGCATTTTTATGAGAGTTTGCTGTAAACAAAATCGGTTTGCGTGGCTTTTGATTAAAAACCATTTCATATGGTGACATTCCTAAAGTTGTCGTGATTTGTGAATTATATGCTAAGGGAAGTAGTTTTACATCTGCTGACCATTCGGTGTATCTTGTATCATTTCCATTGATGATACATCTAAGATATTCTTGTAGTGAACGGTTCATACCTTCGACTAAGCCGTTTGTCCAAGGTGCGTGAGATGTACGTGGTTTGTGTTTGATGTTATATAAATGACATAGTGTGATGATTTCATTATTTATGAATTCCGTACCGTTGTCTGTAACTAAAATTTCTGGTAGTCCGAATTTAGCTATCCAGTGTTCATAAAGTGTTGTGTAAGCGTAATAAGCGTTACAATGTGGTACTGGGTTAAGTGCTACATAATGTGTAAATGCGTCAACAATTACCATAATGTAGGAGTTTCCTTCGGATGAGGGTGAAATTGGTCCTTTTGTATCAAATGAAATACGGTGGTTAAAGTACAAACTTTGTCCTTTAAAATCTTGTTTTTGAGCTATTTGTTTTTGATTTGGATAAGGTTTATTTAGCTGACATACTATACAATCATTGCATAGTACTTTTATCCAAATTGGTGCATTTGGAAAATAAAAGTTTTGTATGAAATTTGAATATGTTTTCTCTGATCCAGAGTGTCCTTTAATGTTTTGTATATGTGAAATATTAAAAGCTATAAGAATCATACTTAGAGGGAGACAGGGAACTGTAGATTCATTTAATTGGTATTCTAGAAGGTCTGTGTTTTCGTTAATTGTTGTATTATTAAATTTTCGAAAATATCGGAGGAGTGTTTTATTTCCTAAAATAGTTGTATCTGCCTTGACGGGTTTGGTTTTATATTTGTGCCATGATTTTAGTTGTCTAATTACTGGGTCAAGATTTTGATATTGTTTCAAAGTATTAATTGTAATTTTATCTGTTGGGGGGAGAAAAATGTTTTCAATTTCTAATTTAGATAATGGAATTGTATCAAGTGGGTCATGGAGGTCAAAAACTTAATTTATAAATTGGAATCGTTTGTTTGTGGTCCTGATAAATTTATTTTATCAGTTAGATTTTCTTTTTCAATTAATGGAAAAAGGTCTTTTTTATGTGGGTATTGTTTGACTCTTTTTTGTTGGGTGCTATTTTTTATCCATTGTGAATATGGAATTGGTTTAAAAGTTGATGTTCCAAGTAGATCAACTTCGTAGTGGTTATTTTGACAATCTAAATAAAGTGGAAAGTGTTGTAGATTATTTATCTGTGATTGTTCAACGTCAGTTTTTACTGCATATTTGCATTCTAGTCGGGGTGATGTTTCATTTTCTGCAAGGTAGAATTTTAAATTTTTGGGTATTTCAACTGTAGTTTTACGTGTAAGTAATTCAGGTGGTGTATTTCGACTTAATGTGTCTGGTAATGCGAGATTTTTTCCTGCTGTCCAAACTATATGTAAGTTTGGGAATTTCATTAGAATTAAATGAAATCTATAAACTCGGTGATTTGGATTGGATTTTTGTGTAGAGAAAAATGATTGGTTTGTGATCTGTAAATAGAACTGTTGGATGTTTTGATCCAAGTATCAGAAATTCATATTCTGTTAGTGTATATATAATGGCTGTACATTCTCTCATTAGAGTTGAGAGTCGTAGCTCTGCTTGAGTGAATAATCGAGAATTTGCTGATATAAGGTTCATTTTGTTTGTACCATTGTGTGATTGTAATAATGCTGCGCCGATGCCAAAATTGGAAGCGTCGCACATTGCATAGAATGGTTGATTTGGATCTGGAATTGTATTCGAAATTTGTTCAGTTCAGAGCTTTTTAATTTCTTCAAATCGTGCTTGATGTTCTGTGTTCCATTCAAAATTATTTTGTTGTCTAAGTATATTATAGAAAGGTCTTAGGTATAATTGCATTTTATAGACATATTTGCTTAAAAAGTTTAACATTCCAAGGAATTCTTGGATTTTCTTTTTGTTTGTTGGTGATTGGAACTTCTGAATAGCATCAATGCGTGATTTTAATGGAGTGATTGTTTTTCTTTCTATATTATGTCCTAAGAATTTAACTCGTGTTAAAAAGAAGTGTGATTTATCGGGGGCGGCCTTCAGATTTTCGTTCTGAAGTATTTTGTGATAGTGTTCTAAAACATTGAACATTTCTTCTTTTGTCTGTGATTGCATAAAAACATCGTCTAAATAAGTGATTGCGTTTTTCCTGAGTATTAGTGGTCTAAAAATTTTGCTCATAAAGGCTGAAAATGCTGCTGGTCCTATGAATATTCCATAGAATAGGCGGTTGAATTCATATTGCTGATTTCCAACAACAAATTGTGTTAAACGTCGTGATTGTTCATCTAGTGGCATTTGATTATATGCACTATTCATATCTGCGGTTGTAAAGTATTTTCCGTTTATTTTTGTTAAAATAACTTGTATTGGTTCAATAGGCCAGTTGCATTTTGATTCGTCTATTAGTGAATTAAGATATCTAGCGTCTAGAACTATTTTTAATGATTCTCCTTTTACTAGGATGATAACAGGGATGATAAATGTGTTACCTTTTGGTAGTTCTTCTTTGTTTACTGGTGATATAATTTTGTATTGTTCTAAAATATCGAGTAATCTGTTCACTTTATCGTGTAAATGAATTGGTACTTTACTTGCTCTTTGTTTTTTGAAAACTGCGTCAGGTTTTAATGGGAGATGTAGTGATGAGCTGATTTTGCCAACATCAAATTTGGATGTTGCATAGACTGATGAATATTTTATTAGCTGTTTGGCTAATTTATCAAATTCGTCTTGTGTTATTTGTGAATGTTGGAAGTTAAACATTGTTAAAAATTTCTGCTGATTCTCTGTATAGTTATTTATGTTGAATCTTGGTTTGAAATATGGGGTTTTTGTGAAATAATCTGTATTTTTTTTTCATTACTTATTATATTATTTATGGATAATTCTTCATTAAGAATTGTGGATTGACAAATATCTAATAATTGGAGTATATTATTTACGCGATATGCTTTTTCGTGTATTGGTGATATCGTAGCGTTGGTTTCGCAATAGCCTAAAAGTCCTAAAGGTAATGTTACTTGATAGGGTGTATTGTTGTATACATGAAGAGATATAATATCTGAATTCGAGTTTTTCAAATATTTTATGGATGAGATTGTGATTTTGAAAAACTTATGGATAGGTTTGAATTCAAAGTCTGACATATAGAGTTGTTGTTTATTTTGTTTTTTATCATATTGGTGTACTTGTTTTATTGAAAAATTATATATGTTTCCTGATTGTGGTTTCACGTGTTTTCTTTGTTGGTTATATATTGGATAAAATTTTGAAAAGAATGGTGGTTGTTTATTTAATCTTTGAAAAAATGTTAGTGATGTGTCTTTTGTTTTTGTGTATTTATCTTTGATTAGTATTTTGCTATTCAAGATGTTGATTGTTGGTATATATTTAGAGATAAATGGTATTCCAATGATATTGTGTTTAATATCAGTGATATGAAATATTTGCTTAAATGGTTTACTTAAAATTTTATTCTGCTCTATTGTTCTTGTGGGGAGAAGAAATAATTGAATTTTTCCATAGTTTACCAATGTTGATCCTTGTGCTGTTGCTAGTTTACTGGAGGTTTCAAGAGGCGTTAGTTTTGGGTGTAATGTTTTTATCTCATTCCATGTGGGAATGTTTATTATATTTGATTCTGCTCCTGAATCAATTAAAAAATCAATTTCAAGATCTGGTGGTTGAAATTCTTTGTTTCTTGGACTTTCTAAAAGCAATGGTATTGTCCAAATTTTTTCTTTAGGTTGTTCTTTTTGTATATTTTGATAGATGTGATTTGTATTCAAGCATTTTGTTTGGTCATTTTCATTGGATTTATTTGTAGTGTTGATTTCGTTAGTTTCTTGTGTTGTTTGTGTGGAATGGATGGGTTCAATATAATAATTGTGAAGGAGTTCTAATTGGTTTTCATATATATATATGTGATGAAAAAGGTTGTTCATATAGAATAGGTTCGTAGTCATTTTCGACTGTTATCATATTGATGGAGGTAGTTTTTTCTGTTTCACTTTCTGAATCTGATGATCCACAGTTTATTTGATTTAGTTGTAGTTCGTCATTTACTGTGTCATCAATACCTGGGGGGTCTGATGTTTTTTCTGGATTTGATTGTACTTGATTAATATGTCTTTGATGTTTAGGTGTACTACTTCTGTGGCGATTGTTGGAATTGTTATAATGGTTATTATTTCTGTGTGGTGATTGGGAATAATTTCTATAACGATTATTATAACTTGAATGTCGATTTTGTGAATAGTTTCGTGATCTATTTTGATAATTATTGTTTCATCTGTGATAGTTTGATCTGTTATATGAGTTATTCCTTGATCGATTGTTCGGGTAATTCTGATTTCGATTGTTTGAATAACTTCTATTTCGATTATTGGAGTAGTTTCTATTCCTATTATATGATGAGTTTCGTGACTGATTGTTTGGATAGTATCTATTCCTTGATTGGGAATTAGATCTAGAAACAAATTGTGTTGTATTTGAATTTGATCTTGAATAGTTATTTCGACTATTTGGTCTATTGTAATGATTTTGTGACGAATTTTGTGTATTTCTTCGTTCTGGTGATCTTCCTCTATAACTTGAGTTATATGGTGATTGATTTCTCGTGTAATTGATATTGTTCGGAAGTGGTTTTCCTGAACTGTTGTTGCTGTATACATTTTTGTTCGGTAGATTTTGATCTTTCTTCATGTATTGATAGAATGATTTATTTGGTTCTTTATATTTTTGAGGTTTGTTTTGATTATCTTGTTGTTTTTGTCTACATTCAGAAATACTATGTCCGTATCGTCGGCAATAATTACACCATTTTTTGAAAGATGGTTTGCCTTTAAAGTTTGGGTGTTTTTCATAAATATTGAGTATTTCAGTGATTTTTTCAACGAGGTCTGTATCTGATTCCTGTATATTGTTGATATTTGTGGTATTTGTTTCGATTCGGTTAACATATTGTAATTTCTGATTTTCTGTTTCTTCAAGTTTCTTTGTGATTTCCGCTTGCTCTAGTTTGTCTATTAGTTTTCGAAAATCTAAATCGGGTTCTCGGATTGAGGAAGGATGGGATGCTCTCTTTTTTATTGCTATTTTTCTTAATTGAGGTGTTAAGGTCATCATTAAGATTTCTGTCATTTTTGTGTTTTTATAGTCGTGTGTATTTAATGAATATGCTTTTCGAACTAGTGTTTCGATACGTACTGCTAATTTTTTGATGGTTTCATTTGGTAATCTGCGAATTTCATTACATAAAACTCTTTGTTGTTGTTTGTTTCTTTCGGAGTCAAACATTTTTGAAAATCCTTGTGTAAATCTCTTCCAATTTGATTTTATTTCTATAGACAATACTGAAAACCATTTTTGGGCTGCGCCGTCTAAGGTTGTCTGTATCAACGCTGTGCGTCGATGTATCCAGTTTTGATGTAGTGGCGTATTAATTGGTTCAGGTCCTATATTTAAAGTTAAATTTGCTGTTACTGCATTTAAATAATCTTCTACAGAATATTCAGGGTCTGTTCCTGTGAATACCATTAATGGTTTGTTTGATGTTAGTGATGATCCACCCATAAGGTATGGATTCATTGTCATTTGTAATGATTCTGCTGCATTTGGCATTTGTGAAAAATTTGAGAGTTGATTTTTTGTTATTTCGTGTTGTTGAAGATAATATGGAAGTGGTATTTCATTTTGCATTTGTGTTGGTTGATATGAGTGTGTAATCATTGGGTTTTGTGGCTGAATTGGTTGAAAGGATTGTGTATTAATTGGGTTTTGCATTTGTATTGGTTGTTGATTTTGTGTATCTATCTGGTGTGGAGAAAAAATTCTATGATGTGTATATGGTTTCTGCACTCCTTGTCCGCGATATTCTTGGGTATATGGTGCAAATATATCTCGTTGTAAATAATCATCATCAGAGGATAGGTAATCCGTTTGATGAGGTGCTTGTTTTTTATTTTTATTCTGTTGAAAGAATGGGTAATTTTCACTATGATCCTGTGGAGGATGTGAATTAGTTTGAAAATTTACTGAATTGGTTGTTGCCATTGGATTATCCCAGTATCGAGATCCGATTTGATTGTTATTATTTTTTCGTGGAGGATAGTTTGTTTTTGATGAATGTGTATAATTATAATTATGTTCCGCAAAATTGCTTCTTGTGAACGTTCTGCGTGTTTTTGACGGTATTGTCAAGGGTCTATATGTTTGGTAATCCATTTGTGAATATTTTGGAGCAACCGAAGGTTTAACGGTTGATTGTAAGGTTACCTGTGCTAGTGAAGTGTTTGTATTTCTTGGTGTTGTTAAATTTGGACGTATCGGTGAAATACTTTGTTGTGTAGTTGTTGTTGTTTGGACAATTTCTTCATTTATGAAGTGTGATGGTGTCTGAATATCTTGTTGAGTGAGATTCCTAGTTCCATTAAGGTTTTCATTGTGTATGACGGTCGAGTTTAAACTGTTATTTCGAGTATCAGGTAAAAATGTATTGTAGTTTAATGGTGTTGCGTCAATGGTTAATGGTACTACTCTTACATAATCTCTTGTATAAGATATTGTACTTATTGCTTGACTTGAAATTGATTGTGGGAAATTTATGAATGCATAATGAGACCATTCGGGGTCCCAAATGTAGTCTGACTGTTCTGTGATGGCGGTATCATCGTTTGAATTTTGAGGTCTAAAATTTTTTCTTGCTTGTGAAATCAAATCTATATTATGTGTGAAATAATCTATTATAAACCATGCCAAAATTTTTTGTAAGTCATGTTTTGTATGTTGTGAAACTTCATCTTTAGTGAAATTTTCTTTAATTATATGTAGGAAAGTTGAAAATAGTGTGATTTCATGTCGTATCCTTATATGTTTAGATGTCTCTGTCGGTGAGACATTTGGGATTGGGATTTCGTTTTCTAATATTGAGATATAACTATATATTATTGCAAAAATTTCATTAGTAAATATGGAGTTTGCTCTTTGTGAGTTATGATTTTGTATGCTTTTTATATATTCTGAGAATACTTTTGAAAATTCTAAATCAAGGTCGTCTGTTTGAATTACATATTTGCGGTGATTCGGGTTTGGTGAGGTGAATTCTATGGTGTAGATTCCGTAGTGTTGTGTCAAATTACATATATCTTTCAGATAGTGATCAATAATTTGTCTTTTGATTTTTACATCTGGGAACTCTGTTTTACATGGGCTGATTCCGGGTTCAAACAAATTTAGGAGTAAATTCTTGCAAAATATATGCTGTCCTCTATCATTGGTTGCATCTACGAGGAAGGGGAAGATATCGTCATCATCTGGACTATCTTCACTTGGAGTGTGTGTTTGGCTCATTTTTTTGTTTAATGACTGTTAATAGGTAATTATCGATGTGTCTAATTGGTTGATTCCAATTATATAAGTGTACTGGTTTGTGTTTATATTGCTTTTTTATTCTTCTTTTTCCTCTTTTTGATGAATTTGAAGTTGTTTCTGAGTCTGAAAAATATAATTGATCGTGAATGGGACAATTTTTATCAATTGATTCTTTTAATTTATAAAGTTCGTCTAAATTGCTGGCTTCTGATTCTGAAAATGCGTTTCTACTTTTGGAAAATCTTTTTCGTGTGATTTGTCTTCGGTTGTTTATGATTTTTCTTTTTAGTGTTTGTCGTTTTGTTCTAATATATCCAACTGTTTGTGTATGAGGTGTGATTACAAGATCGTATTTTTTGTTATCTATTTCACAGTTGTGTAAAACGATTGTTTGTTTGTTTCCTAGATTTTTAAATGACATAAGGTTTAGGATGACGGATGCAAAAAGTTGTTAGATGATTTCTATTTTCTTAACCTGTTAGTCCTTACGATTTTTTGGTTAGCTTAACCTGGGTCTATTTTTTCAGGGTTGGAGAGAAAAGTATATCGATTCCGAAGAATGATTTTTTACTTTCTCGTGGCTAGTATAAGCTAAGGTGTTAACTTACTTAATCTTACTTAGGGGTAGTGATTGTGTTCAAGGGTTGGAGAATAGTAAATCGATCCACAAGGTTCAGGTATAATTAGAACGCGAGTAGTTCGTTAGATACTATTTTGAACTTACTAAGTCTAAGATTTATCCTGGGTTTTGATAAGAGGAGGGTTCAAGTGAAGGATGAATAACCGAAGTTCTTCACTGTTTATCCTAATTTGAATGGTTAATTTTGTTGAAAAATTTCTATTAGTCTTGGGTTTTTAGAAAGGGTTGGATAGTGAATCGACGTTTGAGGTCGTTAGACACTAGCTAAGTGGGTGGGGGAGAACAAAATTGTTCTGTTTGATCCAAGGATAGGCCTTGATGATCAAGTTTTAAAATTTAATTAAATAGAAAATGAATTAAGATCCAAGGATAAGCCTTGATGATCTGATTTTAAAATTAAGTGAATTTAAGTTTAAAATGGTTTAAATTTGTTTAAGAAAAAGATTTAGTGTTTTAATGATATTAGTGAGCTTATGATTGCTGTTATGTTTTAGGTGATGAAGCTGGGACAATTGGATGATTTTATGATTACTAACAGTTTATTGTCATGCTACTAATTTTTGTTTTGATTTTCAATAAATATTTTCCAAACATGTTTTATATAATACTGCAGAATTTTAGGAAAACGATCTGAGATCTTTTTATCAATCGTTATTGTATATTAATAGTTTTGTTTTAGCGCCTGAAATGATTATGAAGATTGACTTCAAAATTTTATGTTTGTAAATGAAAATCTAAATTCATTGCTAATAAAATTCTAAATATAAAAGTTTGTGTTGGCTTTTGCCGTACTATCATATAACTATTTGGTAAGTTTCTATTTTGTCGTATGTCGTCTCTGGTTCGAGGTCTTCTTGCAATTCCGGGTAGTTCTGTTATCGTTCGGAATATTGGCTCTGATCTATTGAGTCGTAGAGACATTTCGATTAAATTATCGTCGTATAACATTTTAAAAATGTTTTGTCTAGATTCTAATCTATTTTTGGTTAATTCTAAGCTATTAAGGTCTTGTTCGAGACTTATGGTCGCACCAGATGAGTTAGGACCGAGGTGGTTAACTCATAGAGTAATTTCGGATAGGGTACACCGTCTGCTCGTCACGCTATCTTATTTTCGGCCGGATAGATTCGTGCAACTTCTTAGTCTAATACCGATCCTAATCTTACTCTTATACTATCTAGTCTCAGGTTGTTTAACTAGTCTCTGCTAGGCTCAATAGATCTAGGGTATACTGGTTTATTGCGGCTGCTGAAGTTCTCTTGGAGAGGCAACTAATTTCTAAGTTAAATTCAAATCTCTCTGGTGCTGAAATTACAAGTAATTTCAGCACTTACAAATAAGTGGGTTGTTAGTTAGATGGATCATGATTGGTTAATATTAAATACTTTACAGTGGTGAAATATCTAATTTATCCAATCATAAAATGTAGTTTAGATCTGGTTCCATTTGATAGAACGCAGAATAAATTTTGAATCGGCTTTATGTTTCACTTCAGTTCGACTATAGGCTCTGCGCGACTATATGAATTTTAGGTCTCACAATGACATCTGGTTCGAACATTTCGGCCCAAAATAAGCTAAAACCTCGACCCGGGTAGCGAAGTTTTTGGCGACGTCACCTCGTGTTCTAGTAGAACTTTGACTGCGTTAAATTGCTCCGAGGTGGGGTCAAGGTACTCCTCGATGAACGGCTCGAATTCCGGCATCAACTTCGCCTCCAGCATTATACCTCTCTGGAACCACGTGACCGCAGATCCCGCATCCACTTCAAGCCAAATCAGAGAGACAATGCACCTAAAATAATCTGGCCTAAAAAGTTATTTTCAGAACACCAGGTTTGCTAAGAGCAGAGTTAAGAATTATCTTTTTGTAGCATAAAATAACAACGGACTGAAGAAACTCCGTAGGGCGAACTGAATCCTGATGGTAACCATAACAAAATATCTGTATTTCAAAATAATTGTACGTACACAAATGCTCCAAAATGATGCTGCAAGCTCATTCTAATCATGTCTGAAGCCACGTCTGAAGCCACGATCGTATTTACGGAACCTTATTTGTTGAAAATTGAGAAAGAAGCGAATTAAAAACAGAAAATACGTTGATTTCTGTAGTTGATCAGCTAAATGTGTACTGAAGCACCTGCCATCTGTTTCCGACGTCTCTATTGGTTTCAGCTCTGCAACTTGCTTCCGTTTCCGAACTCCATTTTATTACAGCATAAAAAAAATGTTACCGATGCAGCTGGAGGCACTTTTCAGTTCAATCTGCATAAAAATTGCGGGTCGAAAAATTAATTTTTAATTTGCAGGTTTTTTTGCAGGTTAAATTCCAAATCATATTTAGTTTTGGCTGTTTAAGCAGTAATATTGTTGGTGTGGTTATGTTAGCTATTCAAACTTATACATTAACTGCATGGAAGCAATTTAAATTTTTCATTTCTAACCTTATATATTAATTGGAGCTTCATTTGGCGCTTATTTGCTACTGAACGCTTTTTAAAAATCAAAAGAATGTGCAAAAAATTAAAATAAAACATTTTTTTTTAATTTTAAAACTCAATTCCCATCACAACCTTTTGTTGCCATTTTGCGGCTTCATGTTTTGGCTGACTGATCCTTAGTTTATGCCATAAGAGAGGAATAACACGTATTTTTTGGCCTGTTTTTACAAAAATTCGTCTGTTAGTTTTTGTTTCAGCCAACATTTTGCGGAGTTTTTAGGCACTTTTTTGACAGTTGGTAGCCAGGGGGTCGAATTCCTCCAAATTGTCTTACTGGTCCTAATCCTGAGCTTTTTTTGTAAGAAAGTAACAAACTGATCTCAAAATTTTGGGAGATAAGGTTTGGATAGTTAAGATAAGTCAGTAAAACCGGTTTTATAGTAAACTAGAACACAGAGGCGAACACTAGCGAAAGCACGACAAAAAATCAGCTCCTCAAAGTGAAATAAGAAAAAAATAGAAATAAGCTTCGAATTAGTGTGGCCTCGAACTTCCGATCTCGACCTGGAGTCTCACGCCTTGACCTCTCGGGTACGATCGCGTAACAACTGGCGAACACTACTCACAAATAAAGCAGCTACATATGGTAACAAACTGCCAATGCTATAGCAAATGTGGCACCAAATACAACTAGACACAATTTTGCTAGACACAAGTATTAGTTTGGAAAATAACAAACTGAAGGCATCTACACTTTTTTGCGTGTAATAAATCGGGAAACATAAAGCAACATTATTTAAAAATTTTGAGTTAGAAAAATTCTGAAATCGAGTTTTAGTAAAATTATCTTGCTTGCAACAAATAGCTTTTGTTCGGTTCAATTCACGAATGTAAAAGTTATCAACTGTTTTAGTTTATTACTATCAGAATGTCCAAGCACAAGCTATCAAAAAGCCGTAAAAGTGCCCCTAGAGTGGCATCAATATTTGCGACCAAAAGTGGCTCCAGGATTTGGTTTAAAAAAAACAGAATAGTCGTGGTATAACACTAACGCGCACTAATGTTTGCTAGTGTAATCAAATTTATTATGCAACTATCTGAATCGGTTGTTAAACTACTTTTCGGAAAATATTATTCTTAACAAAAATTAGAATTTTTGGCTTCTTTATATCATCCTCTAATTTTTATTCTCATTCACTGAGCCTAAGTGCTCAGTTTTTTATCATAACATTGCTTCTGTGATATTCTTTCTGAAGTTGAAATATGAAGAGCATCCTTTAGTTTTAGCAGGAATTTGGGAAAGATTTATTTCCTGCTAAATAGGTTGAGTTCGTGTCATAAACATCTGATCAACTATAATAAGTTTCGACTACGTATTTATCCTCTACAGTCTGAGCCCATCTTCTAAGTCCCTCATGAGATACGTAGTCGCCTAACTTCTTCTCAGCCAACACTGCTTCTTCATTCTCATCATTGGACTGTTTGTTGCACGAAGTGGTGATATGTAGACATTTAGATGAGACATAAGTGCTCAGTTGCCACAGTCGACCAAAGAGCGAAAGGGGACAAGGTAGACTGCCTCTGCCTAAAAAGAAAAGAGGTTTTCACACTAGACCATTCACATGAGGAAAAGGATCAACTTACAATCTGTTCAGCTCTGTGAGAAAAAAGTTACACCCTTGTTACCTTTATTAAGTCCAAAAAAGCGGATTATTTTTTTGGCTGGGAAATGTTACCTCAACCTCAGGCAACAAACATAAAACATCATCTCTTTTAGCATGGCTGTCAAAATTTCAGAACACAATGTGAAATTTTAGAGTGCCGGTGACAAAATGGTGATAGGCTACTTCTCTTTTTTTTAGTTATTAAAATTTCAACACCAAGCCAAAAGTTTTCCAGAGACAAATTAGACGCGAAATGGATGTGAACTTTTGCGACGACAAAATGAAAAATGTGCCGAAAAGTAAACGAGAAAATCCGAAAAAAATTCCTCTGTAAATTTGAAGGGGGAAGAAACATGTGGCAAAACATAAGATTCGAAAGTGATGATATGTTATGGAAACCAGAATTATTTGATGGACCGATAATCTATACATTCCTTATCAGGGGCGGATTTAGGGGGGGGGGGGGGGGCGGACGCCCCTTTTCAGGGATTCGACCCCCTTCTGACTCAAAGGGTCCCTCCCCTTTGAACTATTTTTGGTGACGGACCCTAAAAACTTTATTAGGGTGCCTTTAGCGCCAATCTATACTAATTTGAAGCGGGCGCCAAAAAAAACGCATTTTTTAGGTTAAAATTTTCCAAAAAGTGCCTAAAAACGCCTTTTTGCCAGTTTTTTTTCAAAATTTTGGCCAAAACAAGGTTTTTTATTGCTTTGGGAGAGCTCGAAAAATCAATTTGATCAACGTAGAAAAAAAGGTCGACAAAATTATCCGAAATCTTTTGAAAATCCGCCCCCCTCTCTCCCTCGAGAAAATCCTAGATCTGCCCCTAAGCCTTATTTAACTACAGCGTTCGAACAAAAACAGTAAAGGGTCTCACACCACATATCGGAACTCTTTTGAGGTCACACTCTAACTAAAATGTTATAATTTGGAAAAACACAAGCATTTCGACCCGAGTCGAGATTTTTCACCTAATTTGAAGCAAGATTTGAGCGGTTTTTTTAGACAATTACGCTCAAAATTTTGCTTCAAAATGAGCGGTTTTTGAACGGTTTATCTTAAAAAAACGCTCAAAAACCGCGCAAGATTTGAACGGTTTTGAGCGGTTTATCTAAAAAAACGCTTAAAAATCTTGCGCGGTTTTTGAGCGGTTTTTTTTAGATAAACCGTTCGAAAACCGCTCAAACCGCTCATTTAGAAGCAAGATTTTGAGCGTAATTGTCTAAAAAAACCGCTCAAACCGCTCAAATCTTGCGCGGTTTTTTGAGCGTTTTTTTATATATATAAAAAAAACTCTCATAGATATATACAAAGATACGTACATACATCTATTTCCTATAAAAACAAAATTTTACACATGCTAGAAAACAGAAAATATTCAACACATACGTAATTAAAGTTCCGTGACATGATTTCTGATCAAAATTTAGAACTTCTACACAAATGCGAAAAATCAACTTTTTAGGCCACCATCGGAATCATATATGAGATGACTGGGTCAGAAGTCAGCCAAGCGACGGCGCTCAGATGCACATTTCTGCACTGATTTACTATGTAAAATAGTTTAGAAATGTGCTTCTCGGCGCCATGGATTGGCTGACTTCCGACCCGATGATCTGATATATGATAGCCGGAGAAACTAGATTGAATCTTTTTCCAATGGTTTTTTGAAATTGTATGAAAATTGTATGATTAGCATTTTTCCATACATTTGTTGTAGGCAATTGTTTGATTAGCATTTTGGGGAATTGTGGGGAAATGTAAGATAAACATTTTCGATTTATGGAGGTCAACTTGTGTTGTAGATAGTATTTCAACTGCATCTTAGCGTCACATTACCTTTCCAGGCCTTTTTGTTGGTTTTACTCAGTTTTCTTTATAAGACCGCTCAAAAACTGCTTAGAAACCGCTCAAATCTTGCTTGAAAAACCGTTCACAAATCACCGCAAGAAATGAGCGGGTTTTGAGCGGTTTTTTAAGCAAGGTTTGAGCGGTTTGAGCGGTTTTTCCAAAAAAAACCGCCCAAACCGCTCAAATCTTGCTGGAAAACCGCTCAAACCGCTCATATCTTGAGCGGTTTTTGAGCGGGATCTCGACCCGGGGAGCCATTACAATTATTATCCGTGACGAATTTAGAAGTAGCACTAGAAGGGTATCAGTTTTCCGATTCGGAAAATCAAAAATAAGAATACTCCATTGAATAAACATTCAGTGTGACAGGGCTTTTACAGACCAGAATACTCGACAGTCCTTTCGTAGAAGACATAATTCCAATAGAAGGAGGTATTCTCCCGCACTCTGGAGTAGGTGTCGCTGAAGATGGCAATCAGCAGATTCAGCAGAATCACTCCCGTCACAGTGTAGAACAGGAAGGTCAACAGCAACACGAAATAGGGTCTCAAATCGTACGAATGACACGAGCTAAAAGAAATTTTGAATAAGGACAGTTGAAATGGGAGATATGAGAAATTGAGTGGATTTCAGATCCTTCACTACTCAAGTGGAACCAGTTCTAAACTAGTATTTATAAATCAATAATATTTTTGATAAAACGATCTCTATAAAATATTACAAACTAACCAATCATATTCCATCACCAACATTGACCCGTATTTGTAAGAGCTGAAACTACTTGTAGTTTCAGCATCAGAAAAATTTGAATAAATCTTAGACTAGTTGTTCTCCTTCTGGATAAACTCCAAGAACTAACTCGTAAACACCAGTATACACTAGATCTATTGAGAGTAGAAGCTAAGTTGCACGAATTTATCCGTCCAAAAATCAGATTGCGTGACGAACAGAGGTCAAAGTAATTTTTATTAAATTTATAAAATTTTTCTTGCTTCTCAAGCAATCACTTTTTCTTCATCCCACCTTCATCACCTGAAACATAACCAAATTTAATCGAAAAACTAATAGCTTTTGACTTCTAACTCTTAAAAGTTTAATTTAACTTAAATTTAAAAAATAAAATTTATCAACGCCTATCCTTGCTTTTCAAATAAACCACGTTTCATTTCGAAAACAGATCATCAAGGCTTCCCTTGGATCTTTAATTTAACTTAAATTAAATTGTATTTAACTTAAATTATCTGTTCATCAAGGCTTCCCTTGGATGAATCAGAACAACTTTGTTGTTCCTACCTCATAGTTTAAAGTGTTTAACGACCTCAAACGTCGATTCACTCTCCAACCCTTATTAAAGACCAAAGATTAATAGAAACTTTTGAAAAACTAACGATTTTAGTTAGGATAAACAGTGAAGAGCTCCGGCTACTCATCCTTCACTTAAGCCCTTCCTCTTAGATGACCCAGACTCAAACTTTAAAAATAACTGTAAGTTTTAAAATAATACCAAACTATCTACTTGTGTATAAATTATACCTCATTTACTATTTTCCAACCCTTGATCACAAATAAAACCCCAAGGTAAGATTAGGTAAGTTCATTTTATATTAAAAACTAGTTACGAGAAAGTAAAAAATTATTCTAAACGAATTGATAAACTCTCTCTCCAACCCGTCAATCACAACCATCTATGCCCCATGTTAAGATAACCACACAAAAACCGTCAGAAAGAACAATTTAAGAAATAAAAACTCAAACCTCCGAGTATTGCATCCATCATCTCAAACCTTATGTCATCAGATAGTTTAGGCAAAAAACAAGCAACCATATTACACAATTGCTTAATAAGAAACGGAATATGTGATCTTATAATCACACCGCACAGAAAAACAATAGGATATTTCAGATCAAAAAGACAAACATCAAAAAAGACAATAACAACAAAACAAAAACGAATTATTAAAAGAAGGTTTTCAAAAACACGTAACGCAGTTTCAGAATCAGAAAGAACAACAGTACAAGAACTTCAGACTCAAAAGATAAAAATACCCCGATAGATCAACAATAATATTTTTATGACTCATAATCTACATCACCATCATCAATTGAAGGCAAAAGCAGAATTAAAATCTCGTATAATAATAAACCGGTACGATTATATAAATGGAATCAGCCAATAGGACACATTGAAAATTACACATTAACATTGCTAAGATACAAAAAATGACCAAATACGACAAGAATTTCGACGATCAGCCAAAACTTCCTTTTGTTATTCATCCAAAAAGTGACCCCGCTCGAGGAAAAGTACAATTTTGTCATAACTTGATTGTAAATTTGTTCGATAAAGGAATTAGTCCATGTAAGCAGGAATTTCCTGAAATATGATTAAAACGACACCTTCTTGGTCACTATTTTAAGGGTATATGTAATATTACTTCATATTACGGTGTATTTAAAAGCAAATCTTACCACCAAATTATAAATAGATGACAGATATAGAATTCTCAAAAGTCTTCACAGAATG
>NC_087063.1:53988295-54108572 GCF_963678635.1 Symsagittifera roscoffensis | reverse complement strand
AAAGAAAAAGCATTTAGAGTAAAAAACATTTTAAAACTAATAGAGAATTGTCAATCGACAATTCTTAATGAGGAATTATCCATTAACAAAATAACAAAAGGCTCTAAACGAAATACAGACTAATTTAAACACCTTATACTAAACGAACATTTCAAATTTCGAAATACACAAATGAACAACAAAAATTAATCACATGTTCAACTTTCAACATTCTCAAAGTATTCGCCAAAAAATTGGTCAACTAGCAGAACTACTACTAAAATACCCAACGGTTTATCCTACATCTAATTTTAATGTTGGAAAAGTAAATTCACCATTACACCTACCTCTTAAACCTGACGCAGTTTTCAAAAAGCAACGAGCAAGTAAAGAACCAATTCACCTAAAAGACAAAGTAAACATATTACTAGACGTTCTGAAACAGTATGAAATTATCTCACAAGTGATTAAAGAAGAACAACTAAAAGAAAACATCTTCGTAAACCCTGTTATCATTCTCGTTAAAGACGAATCACTGAAAGTTGTTTTAGACGCAAAATATCTCAATTGATGAATCTAAAGGTAATTGGCCCATAGAACCAATCCAGGTAATATTAACTAACTAAATGGACAGTATTAAACAACAGCTAACATGAACAGCGCAACTAATCAAATGCCATCAGACAAACAATCACGACGCCTAACACAATTCGTTATTGGAAACCAACAATACGAATTTTTTAGACTTTTTTATCGAACTTCCATAGGACTAGCATCTTTTTCAGCCTTTATGAGCAAAATTTTCGGACCACTCATTCTTAGTAAGAATGTTATTACATATCTGGACGATGTTTTTATACAATCAAAAAAACACTATATTGAAACTTTTACCCCATCAAATAAAAAGAAAATTCAAGAATTTCTTAGCATGCTAAATTTGTAAGTTAGTATGTCTATAAGACTCAACTATATCTAAGACCGTTTTATAATATTTTTAGACAGCAAATTAATTTTGAATGGACATTAGAACACCAAAAACTTTTCGGTGAAATAAACATTTTTCTCACAGAACAGATATCAGACCCAACCCCAGATCCAGATCAAACGTTTTATGGTATGTGTGACGCCTCAAATTTTACAAGTGGGGCAGTACTTTTACTATCATGCAAACGTATAAACAAAATGAACCTTTTCTCAGCAAATTCAATACTAATTACAAAAGCCAAAGCTAGACTCTCTACACTTATGAGAGAATGAACAGCCATAATATATACTCTCACATAATATGAGTTTTCAACCACAGATCTATAATTTTCCTTTTTACACAACAATCAAACACAAACCATAGATTTCATAGATTTCAACTTCTTTCAATGAAATTTCCAAATTTCACATAGTTTGGACTGAAGGAAAAAACATTGCATGACCAGACAAACTTACTCGGAACTTACCACCTGAAATAATAAAAAGAAAAACAACCATAGAAATACCACAAAACATTGTTACCACGGAAAATCACCATGATTAGAATGCAAATATGCAAAAAAAACTCCTGACACCACACAAAAAAAAATAATTTACAGTTTTTTCTATTATACCTTGATTGGCAAGATAACCATTATGAAGTAGATCTGTTTCGAAAATCTACATTTAAACCAATAACTTACTCATCATGGATCAAAAACAACACACAGCAAAAATCACCTAATCAGGTGAGCACACCTAAGCACATTTCTTTTGGAATAATGAAACCCAGAAACAAAAGTAACCTGACTACCATTGGTTACTTTGGAGTCACGTTACTTTGGTAACCTGACTACCATTGGTTACATATTTTCCAAATGCACCAATTTGGATAAAATTTTATGTAATGATTGCATAACAAGTCAACTGAATGAACCATATCCACACCAAAAACAATTGGCAGAAAAACAAGATTTTTAAGGACAAATTTCATTTTTTAACCACGTATCGTTTGACACAAAAGGCTCTATATCGCTCTCCTCAGAAGGAAATTCACGCATAATTGTAATAGTTGATGCATTTACCCATTACGTAGCACTGAAACCTGTACCTCATTGTAACGCTTAGTATGCATACACAACACTCTGCAAACATGGGATAGCCAAATTTGGATTACCAAAAACCCTTGTCACAGACAGCGGCAGTGAATTCATAAATAATGAAATCATCACATTTTGTCATCTTTATAACATTAGACATAAACCCCGAACATCTCATGCCCCATGGACTAATGGTTTTGTCGAAGGTATGAACTGTTCCCTACAGGAATATCTTAGATGTATCATAAATGGAAAGGATAAAAAGTACGCTGAATGGTCAACTGACGTAAAATTATTTCCATTAGCTTATAATTCACAAATAACAACAACTCAGGACATAAGGACTATCACCATATGAAATGGCTTTCAATCAAAAACCACGAAAATCATTAAAATTCACAGTAAACTCCTCAAAAACGCACAAGGTTATTGCCAACATACTAAAGACTCAATTGATTGTTATTTGCCCTTATATATAAATGATGAAGATAATTTTCATCACGCAAAAATCGTAACCCTGACAAAAAAAGATCAAAACCACAATATTATAAAATTTTGACGTTATTGAAAACAAGTTAACACGTTTTCAAATCTAACTTGAAACAGAAGTCGTTTGTAAATATATCACACCACTTTTCAAGACACAATATTCAAAAATTCTTGTCGAGTACCAAAGAAGTCTCGACGTGAAAACAGGAAAACTAATTATACACCCAAATTAAAAGCGTAACGATAAGAAATCTTATATCACAGTAACAGTTTTGAAAAGCACAAGAAACCCTGGCGGAAAAATTTGCCCGCAAGATAAAGATAGCACACGTTTACAAGAATTTTCACAAAGGAATAACACTTCCTATGGTGCAATCCACAATGATATACACCTAGATATGAAATTGGACTCCACAATAAGTAAAAATTTTTCAAAAAATTTCACTATCCGAACTAGAAACACTTCATCGCTTATGTGAAATCGAACGTACACAAATATTACAATCACTTGCATTTGCAGTATCAAAAATACCCTAAAATGGATTTTTATTATCAGCAAATAGATCAATTTTTATTAACTACGAAGGAAACATTCTCTGGTTCTACACATGTATTAAAAAAGTATCACCATTATACGTTTTTAAAGATAAATGATGTTACAAAATTATCCCTATATCCTACAAAAATAAGGTATGTTTTGTTGATACCTTTTCAAGACGCATTTTTTTTGGGATAGAGCTATCCCATGTGGATCTGAAAATAGCCACAAGGAGGTACAGCTAAACACAAACGAGGAAAAAAATTATCTCCATTTCCATACCCTACTCTCATGCCACCATTAAAGAAACTCTCACCAGAAAGTATAAGAGCAAGCGCTCGTAACCCAAATATATACTTACAACCAATAGTTATATACTCAAGATCAGATATAGAACATCTGATTCGAACACAACAGTTTCAAGAACTCCTCACTAAAATGGATACGATACAAAGACAATCAATAGATCTATAATTTTCCTATTTACACAACAATCAAACACAAACCATAGAACTCAAAGATTTCAAAATCACCTAATCAAAATTTAAATAGGAAAAACCTATTACCCTTAATAGAAAAAAAAAACTTAACTGATAGCATAAAATTACCAGGACCCCCAGATTTCAATTCGAAATGCACTATAAATAAAACTTTTAATTTAGAAGACCCCTTACATAATATGCCTCTCTCAAACACCGAAATTCAAAATATTTCTCTACCAGTTGCAGAAAAATTAACACTTGATTTTTTACAAAAAAAATCAAACCTTGGACCGGTAATTAGACAACTTAAATCCTGGCATTAGTATAAAACAAAACCTAAAAATGCAGGCATGCCAATTATAAGAAATAAAACACTCGTCAGATGTTTCCGAAAATTCAATAGCACAACAAAAAATGAGAAAAGTATTCTTTTGGAATAAAAAAACTCAGAAACAAAAGTTTCCTGACTACCATTGAGTATAATGCTTCTAGCATTTCACATCTCACTTTACTTAAATGCAAAAGGACATGTAGGATCAGAAAAACATGTTCAAACCTTGTTCGAATTTTCACTTTTCAAATGCACCAATTTAGATTAAAAAAATTTGTATTGACTGCATAACAATACATCTGAATGAACCACATCCACAGCAAAAACAATTGGCAGAAAAACGAGATTTTTGAGGACAAAGGGTATATTTTAACCACGGAGTATCATTTGACACAAAAGGCTCTATATCGCTCTCCTCAGAAGGAAATTCACGCATAATTGTAATAGTTGATGCATTTACCCATTACGTAGCACTGAAACCTGTACCTCATTGTAACGCTTAGTATGCATACACAACACTCTGCAAACATGGGATAGCCAAATTTGGATTACCAAAAACCCTTGTCACAGACAGCGGCAGTGAATTCATAAATAATGAAATCATCACATTTTGTCATCTTTATAACATCAGACATAAACCCCGAACATCTCATGCCCCATGGACTAAAGGTTTCGTCGAATGTATGAACTGTTCCCTACAGGAATATCTTAGATGTATCATATATGGAAAAGATAATAAGTACACTGAAAGTTCAACTGACGTAAAACTATTTCCATTAGATTATAATTCACAAATAACAACAACTCTAGGACTATCACCATATGAAATGGTTTTCAATCAAAATCCACGAAAACCATTAATATTCACAGCAAACTTCTCAAAAACGCTCACGTTTATTTCCAACCTACTAAAGATTCATCTTTTTATATTTTGCCATTACATACACACGATGAAGATCATTTTCATTGCCCACAAACCCTAAAATTAGCCTCCGGACCACATACAGAAAAAATTCTCAACCGAAAAAAAATTACAATGAAATTTATCACAAAAGAGCCAAAACACCTTTACAAAGACAAAATGTTCAATCACAAATAATTTTCGTTTCATACCAGCCATCAATTTATAAATCAGAAACTATAATTCCAAATTTTATAATACAAAAAAAACCTATAAAATTGCCACGTATCCGAAAAGAACCATAACAAATAATTGACAAAACCACTGACGTTTCATATAAATTAATTGATTCTAACAAAACAGAAATAGTTCAACATGGAAACAATCTTTTACCATATTACTCAAAAGAAAACGCCCTTTGCGAATTAACACAATTATACAGGACTAAAAATTGTACAAAAACCCTTATAACATAATAAAGAAGTTTGAATTTCAGAAATCCCTTCTGATTAATTAAGATACATTAATTAAACTCAAGTCATTTCGAATTATATCAATTTTCTTCTCAAAATTTCAACTCAAAGCTTTATCGAACTAGTTCAAATTCAACTAATCAAATTCATTTCGAAACAGCATCCCTTTTTGACACCATTTCACTAGCCGACAAATTGCTAGCTTCAAATTGATATGAAATTGTTACTAAAAGACCTACAGGTCAAAAATAAGCAAGGCGCTCATATTTGACAACTTGAACAAACATATTAAAAATGTTACAACCCTCCCCTATCAACCGCTACAAAAATCAACAAAATTGTCTCAACTTATACCTAAAAATTCCCCCAAAATAAGCCTATTTTGAGACAAATTCCGACATTCATTTAACCTAAATTCGGCGCAACATCTCAAAACATCTAACCATCCAATAAAAAAAAACTAAGAAGGCCATTCCTAGACCTCCAGACTTCTCTTCACCCAGCACTGTCCATATTCAACCCATTTGTCAAAAATCAATAAGCAATCCGACCACACTTGATTTTCAACTCGAAAAATAAAAAAATTTCGACGAACCAAATGCTTCTCTCTCGGCCAATTCAATATTCTAAAATATTCATTTCATAATTTGTCTCAATTTTTGCACTTTATTTCAACTTTGTATTTTTTCATCATAGATACTTTAGAAATAGCATTTCTGCTTTCATAATTTTTTGAAGCTTCTTTGTATTTTTCCGTTACCTCATAAAAGCCTACTATAACTTTTTAACAAATCTTGACCGCATCCTCAGGTACGAAAATGCAACTAATGATTAACTGTTACGGCATTTATTCAAATAGAAAGACAGCTTTCTTCTCTTCGTAATTTTTCTCACCTTTCTAGTTTCCCTAATTTTGACAATGTTTAAATGCATAAAAAAAGACAAAAATCCTCCTTGCACTAGCAACAATCCTCTTAATCATTTTTATAGAAGAATACTATAAGCAACATAAATTTAATTATTAAAAGAAAGATAGTCAAAATGTTCCAAAGTTGCTAATCAACAACCAACCCAACAATACCCACCAACCAGGACATCCCCAGACCCCCAACAACAACAGGATCTAGTCAAACAGATCAATCTCAATCATCTACAGGCATTTCTTTTCAAAAAAATCCCTACACATTCGAAAAAAGACGCGCATTATTATCTAAACCTTTGATACCAGCAATCCGCCAAGCACCTCTAAGCGAATCACAAAACGAACCAAAGTATAACATCTACCCTTCTCTCCAACAAGACCTCATTAGATTTAGACATCCAAGACAAAACCAAAATCAAATATCAACAATAGAAAGACAAATTATCCATCCCCTTTGAAATAGAAACCTTGCAATACTCAGAGTTCATTTTAAAAAACCCTCATCACCATCTCCATACCCTATAGACCTCTCTAGTAAAACAACTCAAACTACCCCCACCCTTCCATCACTACAAACAACTTCACAACAAAATACTTCAATTATTCCATCGGAATATTTAGGATCAACACCAAATTCCAAACAAAATCGTGAAAACCCTTCTAATCCCCCCACATCAAAACAACGAATTCCACATTGGAGTACACAAGCATTCACTCAAGGTGAACCAAATTTACTAAAAGTCCCTGTAGATATATCATTAGACACATCCTTGTCACTACCAGAAACGAGACCCGATCAGTAACATCAGTCCCTTCAACAACAAATCAAACTCCAACCACTACATTTCACCTAAATTTCCTTACAAAAATAGACGATCGATATCGTGAACTTTTAGCCACTAATATAGCTCTACGATTAGATTGGAAAACATTCGTAGCAGCTCCTCCCCCATTTGATCAATAACTTGACAGTAGTAGACAACGTATTTGGGCACTAAACTGATTACAATATAGACACGACATCCACAAAGAAAGACAAGAACAAAATATATAGATTCTTACTCAGACATTCTAACACCTAAATTTGAAAAAAAAACTTAACAAAATTAGTTCATTATTCACTACCTCTAGTTCCACGAAATAAAACAGCTCAATCTCTACCTCCTCCGTTCATCACAACAGAGTTTTTCTATAAATACGAGAGATATACGAAAAAGACACTTGGATACATGAGATACAACAACCCATATTCAAGACTATCTAACACAAGTATCTTTTAATAGTTTTTTTCTTAAAACCCTCTCCTACTTGTTCTTTTAGAACCTACATCTCATCAAAACCCTTTCCCCCGAACAGGACAACAAGACCTTCTAGTTACACATTATGGTTGCGAAGAAAAACATTACATAAGTACGCAACAACTCAAGTAGCTCAATGCAAACCTGAACCACAGGACATAGAACCAACAAATATAATAGCAACACTTTATTCAAAAGCACGAACTACAACTTTAACAGGATCTAAAATCACAGCAAAATTTTGAGAGAAAAAGTACACTGCTCTCAAGTTTCAGATGGAAACAAATATAGACTCGATCACGAATCTTTTGATCAAAGTAATAACAAAAGATTCTTCCATCCTAACATTGATACTAAAAGTGAAACTTCAACCAAAAAATGCTATACTGGAACTTTTACTCCCATCAAATAAAAAGAAAATTCAAGAATTTCTTAGCATGCTAAATTTTGTAAGTAAATATGTCTATAAAACTCAACTATGTCTAAGACCGTTTTATAATATTCTTAGACTACTAAATAATTTTGAATGGACATTGGAACACCAAAAACGTTCTGATGAAACGAAAACTCTCCTCACAGAACAGATATCAGACACAATCCCAGATCCAGATCCATAAGTATTACGCAGCTCAATTACTATCATGCAAAAGTATAAACAAAATGAACCTTATTTCAGCATATTCAATAATATTTACAAAAGCCAAAGTTGGACTCTTTACAATTGTGAGAAAACGAACAGCCAAAATTTATACTCTCACAAAATATAAATTTTTTACCACAGATCTATAATTTTCCCATTTACACAACAATCAAACACAAACCATAGAATTCAAATATTTCAAAATCACCTAATCAAAATTTAAATAGGAAAAACCTATTACCCTTAATAGAAAAAGAAATTTTAACTGATAGCATAAACTTATCAGGACCCCCAGATTTCAATTCGAAATACACTATAAATAAAACTTTTAATTTAGAAGACCCCTTAGATAATATGCCTCTCTCAAACACCGAAATTCAAAATATTTTTCTACCAGTTACAGAAAAATTAACACTTGATTTTTTACAACAAAAATCAAACCCTGGACCGGTAATTAGACAACTTAAATCCTGGCATTAGTATAAAACAAAACCTAAAAATGCAGGCATGCCAATTTTAGGAAATAAAACACTCGTCAGATGTTTCCGAAAATTCAATAGCACAACAAAAAATGAGAATAGTATTCTTTTGGAATAAAAAAACCCAGAAACAAAAGTACCCTGACTACCATTGAGTATGATACTTCTAGCATTTCACATCTCACTTTACTTAAATGCAAAAGGATTTGTAGCATCAGAAAAACATGTTCAAACTTTATTCGAATTTTCACTTTTCAAATGCACCAAGTTAGATACAAAAATTTTGGTAATGATTGCATAACAATACATCTGAATGAACCACATCCACAGCGAAAACATTTGGCGGAAAAACGAGATTTTTGAGGATAAAGGGTATATTTTAACCACGGAGTATCATATGACACAAAAGGCCATATATTGCCCTCCTCAGAAGGAAGTTCATACATAATTGCAATAATTGATGCATTTACCCACAACGTAGCACTGAACCCTGTACCTCATTGTAATGCCTATGATGCATACACAACTTTCTACGAACATTGGATAGCCAAATTTGGATTACCAAAAACCCTTGTCACAGACAGCGGCAGTGGATTCATAAATAATGAAATCATCACATTTTGTCATCTTTATAACATTAGACATAAACCCCGAACATCTCATGCCCCATGGACTAATAGTTTTGTCGAAGGTATGAACTGTTCCCTACAGGAATATCTTAGATGTATCATAAATGGAAAGGATAATAAGTACGCTGAATGGTCAACTGACGTAAAACTATTTCCATTGGTTTATAATTCACAAATAACAACAACTCTAGGACTGTCACCATGTGAAATGGCTTTCAATCAAAAACCACGAATATCATTAAAATTCACAGTAAACTCCTCAAAAATGCACAAGGTTTTTGCCAACATACTAAAGACTCAATTTATTGTTATTTGCCATTATATTCATGATGAAGATCATTTTCATCACGCAAAAATCCTAACATTAGACTCCGGATTACATACAGAAAAAATTCTAAACCGAAAAAAAAATTACAATGAAATTTATCACAAAATAGCCAAAACAATATTACAAAGACAAAAATTTCAATCACAAAAAAGTTCTCGTGTCACACCAGCCACCAATTTAAAAATCGGAACATATGTTTTAATCCCAAATTTTATAACACAAAAAAGAAAATCTAAAAAATTGCCACCTATCCGAAAAGAACCATAATTGACAAAAATTGTACAAAAACCCTTGTAACATTAAAGAAGATTGAATTTCAGAAATCCCTTCTGATTAATTAAGATACATTAATTAAACTCAAGTCATTTCGAATTATATCAATTTTCTTCGGAATATTTGAATTCAAAGCTTTATCAAACTAGTTCCAATTCAACTAATCAAATTCAACTCGAAACAGCATCCCATTTTGACGCCACTTCACTGGCCAAAAAATTGCTAGCTTCAAATTGATATGAAATTGTTACTAAAAGACCTACAGGTCAAAAATAAGCAAAACGCTCATATTTGACAACTTGAATAAACATAATATAAAGGTTACAACCCTCCCCAATCACCCGGTACAAAAATCAACAATATTGTCTCAACTTATACCACAAATTTCCCCCAAAATAAGCCTTGAGACAAAATCCGACATTCATTTACCCTAAAGTCGGCCCAACATCAAAAAACCTCTAACCATCCAATAAAAAAACTAAGAAGGTCATTCCTAGAACTAGACTTCTCTTCACCAAGCATTGCCCATATTCAACCCACTTGTCAAAAATCAATAAACAATCCGACCACACTCGATTTTCATCTCAAAAATAATAATAAATATCGACGAACCTATCATTTTTCAAATGCTTCTCTCTCGACCAGTTCAAGATTCCAAAATAATCATTTCAAAATTTGTCTCAAATTAATTTTTGCAACTTTTTTTCAACTTTGTATTTTTTCATCATAGGTACTTTAGAAATAGCAACTCTCCTTTTCATAATTTTGTGAAGCTTCTTTGTATTTTTCCGTTACCTCATAAAAGCCTACTATAACTTCTGAAAAAACCTTGACCGCCTCCTCAGGTACGAAATTGCATCAAAAAAGTAACTGTTACGATATTTATTCGAATAGAAACACAGCTTTCTTCTCTTCGTATAATTCTCTAAATTTGACTATTTGGAAAAGCATATAAAAATACAAAATCTCCTTTGCACTAGCAACAATTCTATTAATATTTTTTGTAGCAGAAAAAAATAAAAAACATAGAGTTAATTAATAAAAGAAAGAGAGTCAAATTTTCCAAAGTTGCTAATCAACAACCAACCCAAAAATCCCCAGCGACCAGGACATCCCAAGATCCCCCAACAACACCAAGATCTAGTCAAACAAATCAATCTCAATCTTCTACACGCATTTCTTTTCAAGAAAATCCCTAAACATTCGAAGAAAGACACGCATCGTTACCTAAATTTTGATACCAGCAATCCGCCACGCACCTCGAAGCGAACCACAAAACAAATCAAAGTATAACATCTACCCTTCTCTCCCACAAGAACTTAATAGAACTAGACATCCAAGCCAAAACCAAAATCAAACATCTACAATAGAAAGACAAATTATCCATCCCCATAGAAATAGAAGCCTTGCACTACCCAGAGTTCATTTTAATATACCCTCATGACCATCTCGAAACCCTTCAGACCTCTCTGATAAAACAACTCAAACTACTACCTTCACCCTTTCATCACTACAATAAGTTTCACAACAAAACACTCCAATTGTTCCATCTGAATATTTAGGATCAACACCAATTTCCAAACAAAATCGTGAAAACCCTTCTAATCCCCCCACATCAACAGAACGTCTTCCACATTGGGTTACACAAGCATTCACTCAAGGTGAACCAAATTTACTAAAAGACCCTGTAGATATATCATTAGACACATCCTTGTCACTACCAGAAACGAGACCCGATCACTAACATCAGCCCCTTCAACAACAAATCAAACTCTAACCACTACATTTCACCTAAATTTCCTTACAAAATTAGACGATCGATATTGTGAACTTTTAGCCACTAATATAGCTCTACGATTAGATTGGAATACGTTCGTATCAGCCCCTCCCCTATTTGATCAATATTTTGACAGTAGTAGACAACATATTTGGGCACTAAACTGATTACAATATAGACACGACTTCCACAAAGAAAGACAAGAACAAAATTTACAGATTCCTACTCAGACAATCTAACACTTAAATTTGAAATAAAAAAAACTAAAAGTTTTAGTTCATCGCCCACTACTTTAAGTTCCACAAAATAAAACAGCTCAATTCTCACCTCCGTTTATCACAACAATGCTTTTCTATAGATACGAGAGATATACAAAAAAGACTCTTGGATATATAACATTCTATGACCCATATTCGGGCTATCCTACATATGTATCCTTCAATAGTTTTTTTTACTACAGACCTTCTCTCCACTAGTTCTTTTAGAACGAACATCCTATCAAAATTGCTCCCCTCCAACAGGACCACATGATTTCTTAGTTACACATTATGACTGTGAAGAAAATTACACTGCTCTCAAGTTTCAGATGGAAACAAAGATAGACTCGATCACAAATCTTTTGATCTAAGTAATATCAAAAAGTTCTTCCATCTTAACCCTGAAGATTGCAAAAACGAACTAAAACGATTAAAATTCACTACGATTAATGGCTCAAATTGCAAATTAGTAAACTTTCAAGTCTTTTTGGACTCTGCTTATCAAGCAGAACTCGAAAGATACCCAAGTCGAATTAAATTAGACGCTAAATACCAATTCCACGGCGCACACGGACCTTATTATCTACCTGACAAAAAATGGATACCACACATTAGAATTGGTAACTCTCTAATTGTAAACCTGACACAAAAATCAAGGGATACCAAGAAGTAATGTTTTCGATTGGAAAAATCAATTAGAAAAAACACAATAAACACATGACTTAAAAGATGGTACTGATCTAATTTCACAGCAAAATTTTGAGAGAAAAAATTACACTGCTCTCAAGTCTCAGATGGAAACAAATATAGACTCGATCACGAATCTTTTGATCAAAGTAATAACAAAAGACTCTTCCATCCTAACATTGATACTAAAGTGAAACTTCAACCAAAAAATACTATATTGGAACTTTTACTCCCATCAAATAAGAAAAAAATTCAAGAATTTTTTAGCATGCAAAATTTTGTAAGTAATTCACAAATAACAACAACTCTAGGACTATCACCATGTGAAATGGCTTTCAATCAAAAACCACGAATATCATTAAAATTCACAGTAAACTCCTCAAAAATGCACAAGGTTTTTGCCAACATACTAAAGACTCAATTTATTGTTATTTGCCATTATATTCATGATGAAGATCATTTTCATCACGCAAAAATCCTAACATTAGACTCCGGATTACATACAGAAAAAATTCTAAACCGAAAAAAAAATTACAATGAAATTTATCACAAAATAGCCAAAACAATATTACAAAGACAAAAATTTCAATCACAAAAAAGTTCTCGTGTCACACCAGCCACCAATTTAAAAATCGGAACATATGTTTTAATCCCAAATTTTATAACACAAAAAAGAAAATCTAAAAAATTGCCACCTATCCGAAAAGAACCATAATTGACAAAAATTGTACAAAAACCCTTGTAACATTAAAGAAGATTGAATTTCAGAAATCCCTTCTGATTAATTAAGATACATTAATTAAACTCAAGTCATTTCGAATTATATCAATTTTCTTCGGAATATTTGAATTCAAAGCTTTATCAAACTAGTTCCAATTCAACTAATCAATTTCAACTCGAAACAGCATCCCATTTTGACGCCACTTCACTAGCCGAAAAATTGCTAGCTTCAAATTGATATGAAATTGTTACTAAAAGACCTACAGGTCAAAAATAAGCAAAACGCTCATATTTGACAACTTGAATAAGCATAATATAAAGGTTACAACCCTCCCCAATCACCCGGTACAAAAATCAACAATATTGTCTCAACTTATACCACAAATTTCCCCCAAAATAAGCCTTGAGACAAAATCCGACATTCATTTACCCTAAAGTCGGCCCAACATCAAAAAACCTCTAACCATCCAATAAAAAAACTAAGAAGGTCATTCCTAGAACTAGACTTCTCTTCACCAAGCATTGCCCATATTCAACCCACTTGTCAAAAATCAATAAACAATCCGACCACACTCGATTTTCATCTCAAAAATAATAATAAATATCGACGAACCTATCATTTTTCAAATGCTTCTCTCTCGACCAGTTCAAGATTCCAAAATAATCATTTCAAAATTTGTCTCAAATTAATTTTTGCAACTTTTTTTCAACTTTGTATTTTTTCATCATAGGTACTTTAGAAATAGCAACTCTCCTTTTCATAATTTTGTGAAGCTTCTTTGTATTTTTCCGTTACCTCATAAAAGCCTACTATAACTTCTGAAAAAACCTTGACCGCCTCCTCAGGTACGAAATTGCATCAAAAAAGTAACTGTTACGATATTTATTCGAATAGAAACACAGCTTTCTTCTCTTCGTATAATTCTCTAAATTTGACTATTTGGAAAAGCATATAAAAATACAAAATCTCCTTTGCACTAGCAACAATTCTATTAATATTTTTTGTAGCAGAAAAAAAATAAAAAACATAGAGTTAATTAATAAAAGAAAGAGAGTCAAATTTTCCAAAGTTGCTAATCAACAACCAACCCAAAAATCCCCAGCGACCAGGACATCCCAAGATCCCCCAACAACACCAAGATCTAGTCAAACAAATCAATCTCAATCTTCTACACGCATTTCTTTTCAAGAAAATCCCTAAACATTCGAAGAAAGACACGCATCGTTACCTAAATTTTGATACCAGCAATCCGCCACGCACCTCGAAGCGAACCACAAAACAAATCAAAGTATAACATCTACCCTTCTCTCCCACAAGAACTTAATAGAACTAGACATCCAAGCCAAAACCAAAATCAAACATCTACAATAGAAAGACAAATTATCCATCCCCATAGAAATAGAAGCCTTGCACTACCCAGAGTTCATTTTAATATACCCTCATGACCATCTCGAAACCCTTCAGACCTCTCTGATAAAACAACTCAAACTACTACCTTCACCCTTTCATCACTACAATAAGTTTCACAACAAAACACTCCAATTGTTCCATCTGAATATTTAGGATCAACACCAATTTCCAAACAAAATCGTGAAAACCCTTCTAATCCCCCCACATCAACAGAACGTCTTCCACATTGGGTTACACAAGCATTCACTCAAGGTGAACCAAATTTACTAAAAGACCCTGTAGATATATCATTAGACACATCCTTGTCACTACCAGAAACGAGACCCGATCACTAACATCAGCCCCTTCAACAACAAATCAAACTCTAACCACTACATTTCACCTAAATTTCCTTACAAAAATAGACGATCGATATTGTGAACTTTTAGCCACTAATATAGCTCTACGATTAGATTGGAATACGTTCGTATCAGCCCCTCCCCTATTTGATCAATATTTTGACAGTAGTAGACAACATATTTGGGCACTAAACTGATTACAATATAGACACGACTTCCACAAAGAAAGACAAGAACAAAATTTACAGATTCCTACTCAGACAATCTAACACTTAAATTTGAAATAAAAAAAAACTAAAAGTTTTAGTTCATCGCCCACTACTTTAAGTTCCACAAAATAAAACAGCTCAATTCTCACCTCCGTTTATCACAACAATGCTTTTCTATAGATACGAGAGATATACAAAAAAGACTCTTGGATATATAACATTCTATGACCCATATTCGGGCTATCCTACATATGTATCCTTCAATAGTTTTTTTTACTACAGACCTTCTCTCCACTAGTTCTTTTAGAACGAACATCCTATCAAAATTGCTCCCCTCCAACAGGACCACATGATTTCTTAGTTACACATTATGACTGTGAAGAAAATTACACTGCTCTCAAGTTTCAGATGGAAACAAAGATAGACTCGATCACAAATCTTTTGATCTAAGTAATATCAAAAAGTTCTTCCATCTTAACCCTGAAGATTGCAAAAACGAACTAAAACGATTAAAATTCACTACGATTAATGGCTCAAATTGCAAATTAGTAAACTTTCAAGTCTTTTTGGACTCTGCTTATCAAGCAGAACTCGAAAGATACCCAAGTCGAATTAAATTAGACGCTAAATACCAATTCCACGGCGCACACGGACCTTATTATCTACCTGACAAAAAATGGATACCACACATTAGAATTGGTAACTCTCTAATTGTAAACCTGACACAAAAATCAAGGGATACCAAGAAGTAATGTTTTCGATTGGAAAAATCAATTAGAAAAAACACAATAAACACATGACTTAAAAGATGGTACTGATCTAATTTCACAGCAAAATTTTGAGAGAAAAAATTACACTGCTCTCAAGTCTCAGATGGAAACAAATATAGACTCGATCACGAATCTTTTGATCAAAGTAATAACAAAAGACTCTTCCATCCTAACATTGATACTAAAAGTGAAACTTCAACCAAAAAATACTATATTGGAACTTTTACTCCCATCAAATAAGAAAAAAATTCAAGAATTTTTTAGCATGCAAAATTTTGTAAGTAAATATGTCTATAAAACTCAACTAAATCTAAGACCGTTTTATAATATTCTTAGACTACTAAATAATTTTGAATGGACATTGGAACACCAAAAACGTTCTGATGAAACGAAAACTCTCCTCACAGAACAGATATCAGACACAATCATAGATCCAGATCCATTACTATTACGCAGCTCAATTACTATCATGCAAAAGTAAAAACAAAATGAACCTTATTTCAGCATATTCAATACTATTTACAAAAGCCAAAGTTGGACTCTTTACAATTATGAGAAAACGAACAGCCAAAAATTTTACTCTCACAAAATATGAATTTTTTTTTAATCACATATCTATAATTTTCCTATTTACACAACAATCAAACACAAACCATAGAACTCAAAGATTTCAAAATCACCTAATCAAAATTTAAATAGGAAAAACCTATTACCCTTAATAGAAAAAAAAACTTAACTGATAGCATAAAATTACCAGGACCCCCAGATTTCAATTCGAAATGCACTATAAATAAAACTTTTAATTTAGAAGACCCCTTACATAATATGCCTCTCTCAAACACCGAAATTCAAAATATTTCTCTACCAGTTGCAGAAAAATTAACACTTGATTTTTTACAAAAAAAATCAAACCTTGGACCGGTAATTAGACAACTTAAATCCTGGCATTAGTATAAAACAAAACCTAAAAATGCAGGCATGCCAATTATAAGAAATAAAACACTCGTCAGATGTTTCCGAAAATTCAATAGCACAACAAAAAATGAGAAAAGTATTCTTTTGGAATAAAAAAACTCAGAAACAAAAGTTTCCTGACTACCATTGAGTATAATGCTTCTAGCATTTCACATCTCACTTTACTTAAATGCAAAAGGACATGTAGGATCAGAAAAACATGTTCAAACCTTATTCGAATTTTCACTTTTCAAATGCACCAATTTAGATTAAAAAAATTTGTATTGACTGCATAACAATACATCTGAATGAACCACATCCACAGCAAAAACAATTGGCAGAAAAACGAGATTTTTGAGGACAAAGGGTATATTTTAACCACGGAGTATCATTTGACACAAAAGGCTCTATATCGCTCTCCTCAGAAGGAAATTGACGCATAATTGTAATAGTTGATGCATTTACCCATTACGTAGCACTGAAACCTGTACCTCATTGTAACGCTTAGTATGCATACACAACACTCTGCAAACATGGGATAGCCAAATTTGGATTACCAAAAACCCTTGTCACAGACAGCGGCAGTGAATTCATAAATAATGAAATCATCACATTTTGTCATCTTTATAACATTAGACATAAACCCCGAACATCTCATGCCCCATGGACTAATGGTTTTGTCGAAGGTATGAACTGTTCCCTACAGGGATATCTTAGATGTATCATAAATGGAAAGGATAAAAAGTACGCTGAATGGTCAACTGACGTAAAACTAATTCCATTAGCTTATAATTCACAAATAACAACAACTCAGGACATAAGGACTATCACCATATGAAATGGCTTTCAATCAAAAACCACGAAAATCATTAAAATTCACAGTAAACTCCTCAAAAACGCACAAGGTTATTGCCAACATACTAAAGACTCAATTGATTGTTATTTGCCCTTATATATACATGATGAAGATAATTTTCATCACGCAAAAATCGTAACCCTGACAAAAAAAGATCAAAACCACAATATTATAAAATTTTGACGTTATTGAAAACAAGTTAACACGTTTTCAAATCTAACTTGAAACAGAAGTCGTTTGTAAATATATCACACCACTTTTCAAGACACAATATTCAAAAATTCTTGTCGAGTACGAAAGAAGTCTCGACGTGAAAACAGGAAAACTAATTATACACCCAAATTAAAAGCGTAACGATAAGAAATCTTATATCACAGTAACAGTTTTGAAAAGCACAAGAAACCCTGGCGGAAAAATTTGCCCGCAAGATAAAGATAGCACACGTTTACAAGAATTTTCACAAAGGAATAACACTTCTTATGGTGCAATCCACAATGATATACACCTAGATATGAAATTGGACTCCACAATAAGTAAAAATTTTTCAAAAAATTTCACTATCCGAACTAGAAAAACTTCATCGCTTATGTGAAATCGAACGTACACAAATATTACAATCACTTGCATTTGCAGTATCAAAAATACCCTAAAATGGATTTTTATTATCAGCAAATAGATCAATTATTATTAACTACGAAGGAAACATTCTCTGGTTCTACACATGTATTAAAAAAGTATCACCATTATACGTTTTTAAAGATAAATGATGTTACAAAATTATCCCTATATCCTACAAAAATAAGGTATGTTTTGTTGATACCTTTTCAAGACGCATTTTTTTTGGGATAGAGCTATCCCATGTGGATCTGAAAATAGCCACAAGGTAGTACAGCTAAACACAAACGAGGAAAAAAATTATCTCCATTTCCATACCCTACTCTCATGCCACCATTAAAGAAACTCTCACCAGAAAGTATAAGAGCAAGCGCTCGTAACCCAAATATAGACTTACAACCGATAGTTATATACTCAAGATCAGATATAGAACATCTGATTCGAACACAACAATTTCAAGAACTCCTCACTAAAATGGATACGATACAAAGACAATCAATAGATCAAAACTAGAGAAAACTCGTTGAAACCGCACATTTGTCAGGTATCTACGCACAATATTACAGCAGATGTTTTAAAGATATAAAAGACTATATACATCTTATTAGTAAAAAGTACCGTCCACAGGATATATCACTTATATATATTTTTAGTTTTTTAAACCTAAAAAGTGATCTTCTCGTTTTTCTAGGATGGCCGTACTAGATCTTAGAAAGACTGACTGTATTATACGCCATGTTCCTCTTCTCGGATTCCTCTTCTCAGTATTGAAAAGAATCTACAACACATGCGCGATAAATACACAAGTAAATAAACAAGCAATTGTAGCACGTGTTTCATTTGCAGGATTTTTCGGAATTGTTTCAAATTCGAATCATAAAGTTCTCCTCGACGCTCAAGTTGGCGATTAAAATAAAAAACTATCAACAACACCAAACTCATACGATCCTTCACAATACAATACAAACCCAACACCCACAGCACCACCACAGTTACCTAACCTACATAACAATCACCCCTTATATTTGGTACCACGAAATTACAGAAATACATTAGCAGTAACAGAGCACATCTATCAAAGTCATAGCTACTCACAAAGCCCAGTATCTCATATAGCACTTCACCAGCCAAACATTGACGACACATATGAACAGATTGTAAAACAACCACATACCACAAATTTGCGTTCTCAAAACAAACATTTTTTAGCCCACGATGAGCCGCCATATTGGATCCCTCAACCGTTGACTTTCCTACCCATCCAACCTCGAATGTCACTCCTCTCGCATTTTCCTTTCCAACCTGACTTCTCACCACGCATGGATTCTGATAATTCCACACCAACTATTATTAAAACAATTTCCCAATTCAATAATTCCGACATAGATACCTAAGACGAATTTCAAGACTCCGAACCCAGTCCATCACCTTTTTCGCAACCCCCTTTCCAGCCCCTTACTTCCCATCTTCCCAATGAACCCTCCCCAACCCCCTATTCCTATACTGACACCACTCCCATTCTTTTCCCAATGACCAGCGATCAACCCGACCCACTTAGCCCCGTCACTGACGAACTAAAGCATGAATTAGATAACTTCATCACCCTGCAACAGCAACTTCAAAATACTATTACACTAACAATTAATCAGCTATCACACTCCATATCAACCTCTGATTCCTCAAACCACTCATCCAACGAAATAAAAACAAGAGCCCACAGAGTTTTCAAACGTAAACATCCTAATGCACAATCCCAACTGCTCAGCCACCCCGACCAGCCCAGCTATTTTCCCTTCATCCAGTCCATACTAACAGTAACGAATTCTTAAAACTTACCATTTTTTCCATTTTCCCACAGTACACATACTACCAGACCACTAAGAACGACCAACTGAACTTCGTTGATGAGTATAGCCTGTTTCCTCATACTACCACTTTACTAATCCATTAGCTCTTCCCTTATACAATAATCCCGCTGATAACGAACTATGCCAATCCCGTTTACATAAACTAACAACTGCACGACACGAGAAACAATTCAATACTACAGGACTAAACCAGATACTACACAGATTTATAGCACCACGAGCTAACAGATTTTCCATTAGTTATTATTACCACGCTATTACACGCTAAATGGAAGACACAGATATTGAAGACGACCCTATCATGAAACCCACAACACAGATTTACTTTCATTAACTCCAAATACACTTCACCATATTTCCTAAATTTTTCTGATTGTATAAAGAATACTAATCTTCACGGCATCGTCCGTAACTACGATCCAATTCGACAATTGTATATATTCTGCCCACCAACGAAATCCTCTGATGTTGACGACTCCTGCACACTAATCATCCCCCTCGAGTATATACAGTCAATTGAAATCCCCATACTAGAGTAGATACATAATATTAAATAGAATCATAAATTATATATTTTAATCCAAAACACATCTCATGTATTTTGACATAAAAATGAAGAACTAAATACCTTGCCGAGTGTTAGAGCTTCTCGGGCCTCTGCTTCAGACTAAACACATCGTCCGCATGCTTGCGAATTTTTTCACATCATCCAACACAATTCGCTCTAACTTCTCATATGGATTTTTTGATGAAGACAACTCTTTCTAAGTATAAATGAATATTTCAACTAACAATTATTTGAAAACGCTCACCATATTATACAATTGTCTCACTTTCCTTTTTTTAGATTTCACCGACCGTTCATCTAAAAACAAACAAACCCAAATCAAAAATTGTAAACTTTTTTCTAGAGCTCCTAAAATCCTATTTAACAAATGAAGTAAATGATTAGAACAGTAAAATCATAAATACTGCAAATAAATCAAAAGAAAACTATTTGTTTCATGTTAAGCTTCCTTTGTAAACTTTCAATCTCTGCACTCGCCTAAATGCCACCCACTCTTTCCACCAATTCGCACAACTCTCCACGAAGAAGTGTTTGATAAGTGAATTTTTAGTTTCAAAACTAACTGATACCAACTCTAACTTGTTTTCACAATTTTCAAACTTTCCTTTAACCCGGTTGAAAGGAAATATAAGAATAAACTCAAGCTAACCAACGCAGCTTACTAACGCCATAAAACCGCAAACAAATACCATGAATAAGAAAGAAAGTCCCACGGTACCCAAACCGGATTAAACCCAGATCAATACTGGATAATTTCTTGTTTTCAAGTTTTTTTTGAAACCAAATGAAACACTAAAAAGTCAAAAGACAAACCCAAAACGCTACTTTCTATTTTTGAGAAAAAGACAGAACCATAAAAAAAAAGAAAACACATGATAAAAAGGAAATAAAAGGTTGAACACAAAAAAAGACTCTGTCCAAAGAGAAGATAAAAGTTTACTCCTGGCCTCACCAACCAGAGGGACGTCCTGAGCTTGCTCTATAGCCGGCCTAACCCACCGCGCTTCAACCACGCTTAGTGACCCATACTCTATTTTTGATGAGAGTTGCTCTAGGGTGAGCGACTCTTTAAATTAACTGAACTAAAACAAAAACGCTTCTGCGACAATAACTATTATTAAATCATAAGTAAAAACTGACTTCACTAACAAGATGTAGATATATAATGCAGTATGATTCAAAAGATTTCTTAGAGCCAATGGAACGAGCAGTAAAAGGAGATGAACACTCGATTACAATCCAACTCTGGAATGGCAAATCTATTACGTTTGTTGACGTAGTCAGAACCGTCAAAGCATTTTAAGTATGGACCCAACAGCAAAGGAATACCAAAGGAATACCAATGGAAAAAAGACCAATGGCCAACTCGATGTTGATCTCAGATACCGTTCCTAGTCACTTGGCACTTCACACGGAAAAGTCAAACTTCATCTTGCACTTAGCCTCGCTCTAAGCTTAACGAAATCAACACATCATTGCATCGGTCTGAATTCCGGACACAATCACCCAAGACGATCCACATTCAAACGAGACCCACATTTGGAACACGAACAAATGTTCTTCTTCTCTCTACCCAAACTATTACATCTCTTCTCTCTTCAAGAAGTCACTGCTCAAACCTCTAAAAGAAAACTACCTCAACCGTCCTTCACTACAATAAATAATTAAAAACTAAAAATTCTCTAAGCCCCGGATGGGCGGAACTAGTTCGTAACTAGTATTTATAAACCAATAATATTATTGATAAAACAATCTCTGTAAAATATTCTTAACTAACCAATCATATTCCATCACTAACATTGGCTTTTATTTGTAACACCTGAAACTATTTGTAGTTGTAGCAGCAGAACGATTTGAATAATTCTTAGAGTACAGTTGTTCTCCTTCTGGATAAACTCCAAGAACTAACTTGTAAATAAAAGTATACACTAGATCTGTTGAGACTAAGAGATATAAGAGTAAGATGAAGATTGCTATTAGACTAAGAAGTTGCACGAATCTATCCGGCCGAAAACAAGATTGCGTGACGAACATACGGTGTACCTTGTCTGAAATTACTCTATGAGTACAGTACCTCGTACATAAATCACAAGAATTTTCCACGGCTACCATTTTACAGCATCAAATCTGCATGCTTTAATTCAATTTATTCGAAGCAAATAGTCCTTTTATACGTACCAAATGGATTTATAGTGTTGTTAAAAAGCTTAAAAAAAGAATTTTGGGTTTAAGAAAATATGAAAAAATAACTAGATTTAATATTGTAAAACCTAGATTTAAAAAGTACACTTCGATCTCGCACAAAAACCTCAAAATTAAAGTATGGTTTCAATCCGCTTTTCATTTTCATACCCAAGGACGTTAGTCGAAAAACTTTCATCGTCCGGAGCAGAACAATTGAACGCCAGAGCAATGTCGTCTAGAAACAGATCAAAACCATACATCTGCATAGTCGGTTTTACTAGGAAGCCCCAGATCTCTATCCAGAGAGATTTTTCCGGGGAGTTGGCGACGAGGAGGGCCTCCATTGCTACTCCGAAACCAAGCACACAGCTCACAAGAATTACCATGAACGCCGTTAGATCTTTGACCATGAATTGGAGCATGATTATGTATGGCCCGAGAGAAGGTTTAATCATGACAAAGAATAGAACTCGGACATAGCCGAGAATCAAACTAGTCGTGTAAAAGATATCTGCGACGGGGGAGTATCAAGCAGACATCATCGAGATCATCTAATGAAAATTGTAGAGAAACCGAATATTTGCAAACTGACTTTTTACTCGTAAACGTTGATATGAATTAGTCAAAAAATGTAATAAGTTTTAGAAAAAAAGGTTTAAAAAATCCCTGAAGCAAGTGGAAAACTATTATCTTATAATTGAAGGCAAAAGGTATTTATAGAAAAATTATTGAAAAGGTTGAGTTCAAATGTCTGCTTGAATTTCGTCACGTGACCTGTGATGTAGGCAGCGGAGAAACCCAAGAATAAGTCATATCTTAGGATTCTAATCAGAAAAGTTAACATGAACATGAAAAGAACGGCTGAGTCTAGTTTGTTCGTGTCTGGTTTGAAATAGTTTTTTAACCGCGTCGAGTAGTTGTCGCCATATTCGTGGAACTGCACAACCTCTTCGACTGTAGCAGCGACTGCATAGGTCATCAATGCACATTCCATCACTCCTATGGTTTCGTATCTCGCTTTTGAAAGCATGAACTGAGAAAATAGCCCCAAAAAGAATAAAAACGTCACAAAATTACCCCAGAATTTAGTTATCGGAGCCATATAGAACATGCGGTACTTGGATATTACAGAATCGGTTCTCAAGGATAAAATGTTAGTGATTATTCTCGGATCCTGTAGAAGGTTAAGGACACTGGCATGGCGTTCTGATGATTCGAACTCAAGCATAGGTATCATCCAAGGACAAACAAGTCCGAGCAGAATGTACCGATCTTTCACGTGTGATTGCAGTCGACCAGTCCAAACTGTTAGAATGAGCTCTAAAAAAAAACAATTTAGTTTTTCTAAGAAGAAAATTTTTTTGATCTGTTTCAACCCTAATTAATTTTGGCTCAGTTTTTGACACATCAAGAAGCTCAATGATCCTATACATTATCTGCCAAACTCCCATTTAAACGCCGTAAACAGATGAACTGCTGATTCTAAAAGGCAAACTAGGTCCAATAAAAGAAATTAAACTAGCCCAAGACCGCCCGTTGAGCGAAAAATTTTTCAAACTGTGCCATTTCAGCCGCCTTTATCACGTTGAACTTGAATATATCCGGGTATATATTTTTGATCATGATCTGTTTCAGCTTTGAGAAGTCATCTTGAGCCAGCTGTGTGGTGATGTTGATGAGTTCCTCTTCGTAGAAGTCTCTGAGCTCTTCTATTTTGGTCTGCATGTAGGTGGACTTGCTGGTGAACGACATCTGGCTCACTTTGTAGAGAGTGATTCCAGCTGAGAGACAGAAATGAGTTCTGCGTTCCAGTCGCTTCCAGATCACCAGGCTAAAACCAAGAGAAAGAAATTAATTTAGCTAATTTACCTACTTCGTTTTTTATTTTACTATCAAAATCTTCCTTCAAAAATAAAAACAAATAAATTTATGCCTTATACTAGAATCAGTAATAATTCCTTTTCAAATTAAAAAAAGAACGCTGCCTGTCAAAAAACTTGCAAGTTCGATGAGAGAAAAACTAAACGAAAAAAATGGCTCTGGTGAACCCCCATTGCTGAAGCGGAAACATGATGTCACGTGGTATTCTACCTGAGATCTTTGTTGAGACAGAAGAGGGCGAGGTGGAAAAGGAATGAGTAGTTCACATTCCTAACTGACAGCACCCTCTCCGGCTCCCTTCTGCTGCCCCTCCCCTTTCTCTTTCCGTTACTGTCTTTCTCGCTATCCTCTGTCTTCTCTTCTGGTCTGCGATCCACCACCCACATAAAATCCGCAAACAGACACTTCACCATTTCAGTATTCATCTGCAATTACAATACACCTATTCTCATTGATTATTTTGTACAGATTCTTTAAAAATGTGAAACTATCAAAAGTCAATATCGTAAAATAGATTTGAGGCACTTTTTGAATTGTCTCCGCTCCCAACTCCCCCTGAATACGCTATGAATCTCAGCTTGCGACGTGTTTTTAGGCGGAGACAAGTAGCCCGATATAGTCTGGCAAAAGGTCGTCAACCTACCTCAGACTAATCTGAACAAGTTATAGTTTGTCAAATCTGTACCTAGAGAAATCTACACACGTACCACATAGTTTTTACCCGCTGCTATACGGTTGAGAAAAGGTGAAACTAATCGAGCTATCTCTATCGAGGTTTAATTGAACTATTCATTTTCAAGATTAACTACAAACCTCGGCAAAATCGGCGTCAGAATGAAGAGTGTTTTCTTCGTATTTGGTCATGTTGATCATCATTGAATAGAACAAGGAGTTCTTTTGACTGTTGCACACAGCCTTCGTTAGCGCCAGAAACTTTTCCTGCAAATATAAGAACTTGACGAACGAGGAGAAAGTAGATAGTTTTCAAGACAAAAGCTTCCTTTATGTTTCTTTGAAAACTGATGCTATAGTGATTGTGCTTTTTTTCATATTAATCCTGACCTTCTGTTCTCAGTAAAATACCTGCCTGTCACGTCTATTCGAAGTCCATTGGACTTCGCATCACTTTTAGATTGAAATAAAGAAACGCAGTTTTAATTCAAACATCTTTATTTTATTCTTTTTAACGTTATATTAGTTAATCTTAATTTACCAGTGGTATTTGCACACTTCTTAAAATGGCGCAGCCATCAAATACGAATTTGCAAGGAATTCCCGCCTTTTCGCCAAATCACAATGATGAACCACCCACCAATTGGAGTAACTGGATAGATCAATTCCACTTGGCAATAATAGTCGAGGAGAATATTGACATTGATAATCAGAAAGATCCAGTGAAGTCGGAAACAGATATCCCAATTTTAGAAGGCGCCCAAAATTCAGAAACTGAAATTCAGAGGAAAGCCAGGGAGGTCAGAAGTAAAGAAGTAATGAAATTTTATGAGAATGCTGAGGATAAAAGAATCGCGGAGAAACGAAAACTCGGAGGCATCAGAAGATTAGAGGCGGATAAATAGTAAAAATGATTTTATAACTAGCCCTGAGATCTGAAGGAAAAAGAGTCTTTTCACAGAAGCACCCGAGAGTGAAAGTATTATCAATCTCCTTCGAAGATTTTTTCGATCGTCTGGAAGCCGCATTTGTAAAAACAGCTAACATATTCTTCGAGCGGTACATATTATTGAGCCGAAAACAAAAGGACAGAGAGTCCTTTGAACAGTTCTGGGCAGCAATTTCTGAGTTGACTAGAACCTGTCAAATCGAGTTAAATGCCGAACAACAAGACGTTTTTATCTTAAATATGGGAAATTGCAATCCCCAATGGAGGCTTCTGTCAGAAACTTTAAATCCAGTGGATGCTTTAAATTAGGCAATACTCGACAAAAAGGGTTAATTTAATCACCAAAAATTAAGCAATTTGACGAAGGCCAACAACAGCTCCAGTAATAACGGCAAGATGTACAAAAACTTTAATATTGTAAAAAGAGAACCAAGCCTGAACATAAAAAAATCAAACTCGTGTATGAAATGTGGAAACGCCTGTACCAAAAGACACTTAAACGTTTGCCCAGCAAAGGACATCATTTGTAATGTTTATAATTACAAGGGACTTTTGGCAGATTCTGTAAATCAAAATCTAAAAAACCGACTGTAAATAGGGTAGATGAAAAAGTAAATAATCAGAATTGTCAATTTTCCCCGTCGGAACCACAATAGAGCTATAAAAATGTCAGCCAACCAGGTCAATTTTTTGAAACGAAACGTCCTCCACGAATTAAAATTAAGAGATTCTTCGTTGGAAATACTTCCTGTTGACGAGAAAACACGAGCACTCTATTGTTGATTCACCAACGATACTATCAACAAAACTGGAAAGATCGTGGATCCAATTCGACCTAACGGATTGATTTTTGTGGAAACCCTTTTTTTAAATACGTCGAGTTATAAGAGGAGCTTTTTAGAGAATGACAATCTGCCAAGAATCGGCGTAGAAATCGCTCAAAAGCAATGTCTCCTTCCAGGCAACAACGGCTCACCCCCAGACAAGTATAATTCAAACTTTCACACGAATTTAACTTTAAAATTGTACAAACAATTTAAAGCGTTTATATGAGAATTGGAAAAAATTCATTGAAAAGAAAAATTACAAATTTCACTACAAATTTCACTCACCTTTTAAACCAATCCAAACCAAGGGTAGAAGGGCACCCTTCATTTTTTTTAGAAAATGTGAATGCAGAATTGAAAAAAAAATAGAATAAGAAGGGCACATCGTCAAAAATGAAAATACGACAAAGATTACCCTATAAGCAGCGCAATAGTCGTCACTCGGGAAAAAGACGATGCAAAAAAATTAGTTCAAAGATGCTAAACGATCAAAATTTTAAAAATAAATACTAAATGCCGAACATACATGAATTGATCGACTAAATTGCGTTACAACTGTCAAACAAAAAAACTGGGGGCTGTGTGGTTTAGTAGTTTGGATCTGCAAAACGCATACAGTCAACTAAAACTATGCGACAACACAAGCAAGCAAGGTAACTTTAGTATTGTGTGAGGGGAAACTACTGGGACGTACCGCTTCTTACCGGATTTTATGGTTTGGGACACATGCCAAACGAATTTCAACGAGTAATGGGTTCCCTTTTAAGGAGTACAACTTTTCCAAATTGTAACGATGACGATATCTTAATTGCCTCAAAAGGCTCTCTGGAAGAACATCGAGACATCCTAATGAAAATTTTGAATATCTTAAAAATCAAGAACATGGCAGTCAAATGGGAAAAAATTGCCTTTTTCCAAAAAGATATCGAATGGTTGGGCTTCACAATTTCGAATACAGCAGTAAAACCATTGGGTGGGAAAGCCGATTCAATAAAAACCTCCCGAAACCGAAAAACGTTTCAGAACTAAGGTCTTTCTTCGGATCAATAAATCAGTACATGAACTTCCTATCTAGTTTATCTACACTGTGCGCTCCTTTAAGACCCTTTTCAAACAACAAATGAATCTAACGTTGGAACGATTCCCACACCTCGGCTTTCCAAGACTTAAGAACTCGAATTGTCAACATTACCGAGAATAACCATTTCGATATAAAAACACCTTCAAGATTGACAACAGACGCATCTCACAACGGATTAGGATCTACTTTCGAACAATGGGACGGTGAAACGTGGATAACTATTGCCTTTGCTTTGAGATTTTTAAACACTCATGAAATGAAATATTCAACTAATGAACTTGAAATGTTAGGAATAGTCTGGGAAACAAAACACTTTAAGAATTACTTGTACGGTTCTGAGTTTGAAATCGTGACCGACCATGAGGCCCTAAAAATAGACATATATCGGGTAAAAAGAGGGATTCATAGATCTACTGTCGAGGATACGTTTGGAAAAGCTCTCCGTTCATCACATAACGACAACGAATTCGTGGTTGCAACAATCAACAACATTACCGACAATTTATGTGCAAATACTATGTGTACAAAGAAGAATTGTGAAAAGAACAACACGTCATTAAAGAATCCAGTAGAAGCTAAAATTGTATATAAAATAACAAAGTTGGATAATAAAAATCAAACAGTCGGAATTAAAGAAAGATTACTTCTCATCAAACAGTCGTTATTCGCGAATATTCGGAATTACTTCACTGAAACAATTAAAATTTGCAATACAAATCACTCGCAATTAGAGTCTTGCACAAACAGTTGCATTTGGCTATAACTTTGAACATTCAATTTCGGACAATTTTTACTTTCAGAGAGCTTATTTCTTTTTACTTATACCCTCTTTATTAAACTCACTTCCTGAACTAAATCCAAAAATAAAGACTAACTTAAGAACTGCATTTCATAATTCAGCTTCTATTGAAAAGTTATCAGTCATTACAGATAACCAAGGAATCTCTATTAAATTCGATAACGACTTTATGTCCCGAATTCATAAAACCTTACTTTCTAAATACAAAGGGGACCTGATCTTACCCGTTATCATTCACAGACCATTGCTCTAATAAATTAATCCAACTTATAACGAATGAGGATAAACTTTTAACAGAAGTAAAACCGGCAGTGAAAAACAAGACTCTAATGGATAAGTTTGGAGCTTACTTAAAAACCTTTCAAAAAGACATGCATTTGAAAGATGGGTTACTATTTAACGATAAACAATTAATCGTTCCGGCAGATCTAAGATCCCCATTTATGAGTTTGTTACACGAAGCACACCCCAGAAAATCGGTATGAAGGCATTGGCAGAAAATATTTGGTGCGGCATTTGAACAGAGAAATCTACTACCACGGAAAAAATTGCTCTCAATGTCTAAAAGCCAGTAAGAACTTAAAAGCTATTTTGATTCGGCAAAAAAGGCAGAAACTACTGGAACTTACAAAACCGAACGACGAAGTCAGTTTAAACTTACCTGTTCCCCTGGATAATAATTGGGGCACTTCGAAATACCTATTACTCTGTATAGATAGATTTACAAAATTTACTTCGGCGAAAGTTGTAAATAACATCTCCACCGCGTCAACTCTTTCCTTTTTGACTGATTACTGCAACTGAACGGGCTTCCAATTCAATTAGAAAAAACCAAGCGTCATGTTTCTCATCAAATGATTTTAGAAAATTTCTGTGAGAAAAACAGTATCAACTTATTCTTATGCACCGTGGGGAATCACAGATCCAATGGAGTTGTTGAACGCCTTAATTACACGGTGAAAGCGAAACTTATGGCGATGTATTTTAACGAACCTAAACCAACGATGAATTCAACTATTGATAAAATCATTTGGAACCTCCGCTCGACAAAACAACCATCCATTGGATGTACACCGTTTTTGAAACACTTGAACAGATCTCCAAACTTTTTTTGGAAAAGCCTTGTCTCAAACGCAATTGTTTCATATAAAGGGAAGTCAATCATGGCAAAGACAAGAGCCAACGATAGGGGAGCCAACGATGACGCTGAGGACGGCTACTTAGACGAGACAAAATCAGACAAAAAAGGCTATGAGAATGACCCTACGGACAAACCAACTCCAGTTGCAATAAGAGCTCCTCAGTCGAACCCCTTCTTTCAAGGAGGTAACTGGTTTAGAAGTACTGTTATTAGGAAAGACAGAAAACCATGTTTTAAGTCCTTAACGGAAAAACACTATCAGACACTGATCACACAGTAACACTCAACAACTGGCACATCCCCAGAAGATCAGACCTCGCCTTCAAGATAAAACTACCAATGGCTCCGAATAAATTTGCAAGTAGATCGAACACCTTAGTTAACGTTGATGATTTAGCAGGAAAAAAGACAATCTCCAGCTAAGAGACTGGATTGAAACATTGCGGGACCTTCTATCTCTTCTAGAAGAACCTTAGAGACTTCAACTGCTAAGAGACGAAAAGCTCAGACGTTCCCGTCAAAAGGTTTCCCTTTTTCTGCTTCAGAATCTACGTCCACGTTAGACTTAGACCATTGAGATAAAATCTTAAAACATTACCTAGGCTAGAACTCAGGTGTAAAATCGGATTCACAACCTATGATTCTTGAAAGTTCTTTAAACTTTTTAAGACGACTGTCAACGGACGACCAGGAATCCTCCGGAAAAACCACTCTACCTTTGGGCACGATTGACTACCCAATTCACAATGAGAGCTCTGCAGGAAAACCGGCCGAGGCTACACAGATTGTCCCTTCGTGTAGCTATTCTAGACCTCGACGAAACCCTGGCTTCCTAAATTTTACGGTGAAAGAAGAGTTGTGGAAAAAGTTGCTTAATTGGAAGAAGTACATTTGGTGGAGGATTCGGACATAGAGCCTCTAATCTTATTTATGCCTGCGACAAAATAACCCGCTAAACAACTTCGTGGACAATTCCAATGGAATTCACCGTCATCATTTCTGACTCCATTGGGAATTTTCAGCCCAAGCGGTCCTTAGTCGACTAGACTGCTCAATGCTCAACAATAACCCCGTTAACTGTGGAGCCCCAACTAGTAGTCTTTTGCTCAATGAAGATTGAGTCCCAACTTAACGAGACACAGCCAGATATCGAGATTTCATCAATTATAGACTCACAGACAAGAATTGAGGCGGACAATTTTCATAAAAACTTTAACGAAAACTAATCAAAACTTTTCAACTCGTTTTATTTTAATTACATGGATTAGTCATTTTGTGGCGGCAAAATTAGTTTTAACTAGTGCTACGGTGATCAAAAGTTTTGTCATTTTGTCATATCTTTTGGGTAGTGTAATTTTTTTTTCCTTGTACGAACTAGAATTTAGTTAATTAGTCATATCCAATTGATAATTTGTGTATATATAAAACTTTTTACATAACTCCAGTTGTACAGTAAACTTAATCTTGTCTGTATATATCTGTATCAATTGTCTTTGGCCTGTAAATTATTACCATATGCATCTCCGTGTACACTTGCATACCTTCTTTATATTCCATGGTGTGCAGTAATTAGGATACTTTTTGTTTTTAACTTCGTTACCCGTGGTGTGAAGGCAGAAAAGAGTTTGTTCGTAATTGAGCTACTTTGTTTATTTGCAGACACAAAGTTTTCCTGCTCTGGGGAATGTTATGACTGTTTTAACAATAGATTAGTTAGTCTTAGTTTACCAGTGGTGTTTGCGCATTTCTTATTGGATGACTGATTTTTTCTTTTCTTTCGACCGAAATCTGTTTCAATTAAAAGTTATTTCCAAGCCGCAAAAGAAATTGTATTCGAGATTTAGCAGCGTCAACAGTAGTAGTAGTAGTAGCAGATGCGGATTTAGGGGGGTGCGGAGGAGCGGAGGTTCTCTCTTTTCTTAAGGACTTGACCCCTTCACCAAACAAAGGGTCCCACCTTTGTATTTATTTATAAATTTCATTTTCGGCCGACCAAGCAAAAAATTCGAAAATTTTTATGATGTCCCCTTTGGCTCCAATATACACAATTTTTAAAGAAGACCATGCGCCGAAAAAACGCGCGTCAAAATTATCCAAAACAGTTCCAAAAAATGTCTTTTTTGTGTTCTGGAAGCGCTCAGAAAATCAATTTAGTCGCCAAAAAAAATGTTGAAAAAATTTTAGAATTTTTTTGAAACCCCCCTGGAGAAATTCCTAGATCCGCCACTGGGTTTGTTTGTCATTTTCTTGATAGTGAGCGCCGTACATAATCGTTGTTTTTAAACATAATCTTTCTTTTATCAAAAACAAAAGAAAAAATGAACTTGTTGACCTTTTCCCACATTTGACTTTCTGCATCAGCATACTGTTACTCAGGGGCGGATCTAGGATTTTCTCGGGTGAGGGGCTTTCAAAAAAATTGTTAAGTGTTTTCAACATTTTTTCGGCCAACCAATATGATTTTCTGAGCGCTCCCAGAACACAATAAAGACCCTTTTTGGAAATTTTGACGAGAGTTTTTTCGGCGCGGTCCCTTTCAAAAATAGTATATATTTGAGCCAAAGGCGATATCATGAAAAATTTTAGCTTGGTCAGCCCAAATTGAATGTCATAAAAAAATACAAAAGCGGGACTCTTTGGTTAGTGAAGGGGCCAAATCCTTAAGAAAAATTTGTCGACCTTTTTTTAGATCGACCAAATTGATTATCGGAGCTCTCCTAAAGTACTAAAAAGACGCTGTTTTGGCCAAATTTTCTTCAGAAAAAAACCGGTCAAAAAAGCCATTTTGGGCATTTTTTGGAAAATTTCGACATGAAAAAAGCGTTTTTTTTGGCGCGCGTTAGTATTTAAGTTAGTATTTATTGGCGCCGAAGGCGCCCTTAGAACAATTTTTGGGTCCGTCGCCAAAATTTCTTTTGGGTCGGCAAAGGGTCGGATCCCTGAAAGAAAGAAGGCGAACGCTCCCCGCCCCTTAAACCCCCCCACCCCCCTAAATCCGCCCCTGAAAATATCTGAAGAAAAACTTTTAGTAAAGTCTTTTTTGCAAAAAGAATAGTCGGTCAATGAAAAACGAGCACAAACAGTTATTATGCAAAAAAATCCTGATCGGGTTGAGAGAGGGACGCAAAAGTAAATAAGTACAAACTACCAACGGCCCTATAAAAGAATAAAATTGTTTCTGTTTTCTATATCAGCTTAAAATTACCCAAATGTAGAGTGAATTTTGTAAATGTTTCATCATTATCGATTGAAAGAGGGCTTTAATATGAAACTTCGCTGGTTCCCATTTGGCGTTTATTTGTGGTACCTGAACCTATGATTTTGCGGGGGCAAAAAAAATATAAATAAAAAGCTGAGGATCATGTTAACTATCCCCCCCCCCTTAGTACCTTGTAAAGAATCCCCCCCCCCCCTATTAAAACACATTTAATCTATGCTCAACTGGTTTGGTTTTGTATTTCTCAGAAATGTGTATGTGTTCTGTCGCATTCCATTTGGTTGACGTTATTTCAATTCGCATTCCTCTTGGTTGACGTTATTTCAATAAATTTCATAGATTAGAATGACAAGACCCTGACCCAGAAGCTTATTTTCAAGTGTACCTGATTCGTTTCTTACTTAACATCCACTATTTCGTGGAACAGCAAGGTCTCGATTGCTTTCGCATCTCCTCTCGAGAACATCTTGATGAAACAAGGCTAAAAACTGTTTCTCACAGCATCATCTCTGGCCTCTTTGGAAGCGCCATACATCTGCATTTCAGGTGACCACATGAAAATCTAAAAATTTATTGACCAAAGTTTGAGGGAATTCGTTACGACAGAAGAACCAAATGACAGAACGTCATAAAAATCAATCAGCCGTCAGTATTGAAAAAATTGAAAGAAAAAATCACATTTCAGTCAGAGTTTTACACAATTGTAATTCATTTGACTGGCGAGATAATTTCGGCCATTTGTGCCTTTATGTCGTAAGAGGAGGCGGAGTAATAAGCAGAATGGTCCAACTGCAGAATGGGTCCATGAGCAGAAAAACAGAAAAATATTGACTTATATTGGTTTATACGGGCTAATTGATGAAACAATTATTAGAACCGTCAAAAAATACCAAGAAAACGAATAATTTATGCATGAACTGACTAATTTTATAAGGTTTTTGATTGAATTTTTCTTTAAATCTTGGTTAAATTGCTCAAACTATGCATAAAATGTTCGTTGCTTTGCTATTATTGACAATTCTAAGAATTTTTTACCGATTAGCTTATAGAAGTTGACATTTCTCTATTTTTCTGCTCTTGGACCTATTCTGCTCTTTGACCATTCTGCTTATCGACTGGCCATTGTCGTAAGAATAGCTTCTAAACCGTTTAAAACAGGGGCGTTCAACAGTGCCGAAGTACAACAGTGCCGCAGCGCAGCCTGTATTTACACAGCCGCGTATTCATGGACTTATGGCGATGTATTTAACGAACCTAAACCAACAATGAATTCAGCCATTGATAAAATCATTTGGAACCTCCGCTCTACAAAACAACCATCCATTGGATGTACACCGTCTCTAAAACACTTTAACAGATCTCTAAACTTTTTTGGAAAAGCCTTGTCTCAAACGCAATTGTTTTATATAAAGGGAAGTCGATCATGGCAAAGACAAGAGCCAACGATGGGGGAGCCAACGATGACGCTGAGGACGGCTACTTAGACGAGACAAAATCAGACAAAAAAGGCTATGAGTGACCCTAGGGACAAACCATCTCCAGTTGCAATAAGAGCTCCTCAGTCGAACCCCTTCTTTCAAGGAGGTAACTGGTATAGAAATACTGTTATTAGGAAAGACAAAAAACCGTGTTTTAAGTCCTTAATGGAAAAAAACTATCAGACACTGATCACACAGTAACACTCGACAACGGGCACATCCTCAGAAAATCAGACCTCGCCTTCAAGATAAAACAACCAATGGCTCCAAATAAATTTTCTAAATTTTTCCGTAATTGATAAAATCATTTGAAGCCTCAGCTCTACGAAACAACCATCCATTGGATGTGCACCGTTTCTAAAACACTTTAACAGATCTCCAAACTTTTTTGGAAAAGCCTTGTCTCAAACGCAATTGTTTTATATAAAGGGAAGTCGATCATGGCAAAGACAAGAGCCAACGATGGGGGAGCCATCGATAACGCTGAGGAAGGCTACTTAGAGGAGACAAAATCAGACAAAAAGGCTAAGAGTGACCCTACGGACAAACCATCTCCAGTTGCAATAAGAGCTCCTCAGTCGAACCCCTTCTTTCAAGGAGGTAACTGGTTTAGAAATATTGTTATTAGGAAAGACTGAAAACCATGTTTTAAGTCCTTAACGGAAAAACACTATCAGACACTGATCACACAGTAACACTCAACAACTGGCACATCCCCAGAAGATCAGACCTCGCCTTCAAGATAAAACTACCAATGGCTCCGAATAAATTTGCAAGTAGATCGAACATCTTAGTTAACGTTGATGATTTAGCAGGAAAAAAAACAATCTCCAGCTGGTGACTGGACTGAAACATTGCGGGACCTTCCTCTTCTAGAATAACCTTGAAGACTTCAACTGCTAAGAGACGAAAATCTCAGACGTTCCCGTCAAAATTCTTCCCTTTTTTTGCTTCAGAATCTACGTCCACGTTAGACTTAGACCATTGAGATAACATCTTAAAACATTACCTAGGCTAGAACCTAGGTGTAAAATCGGATTCACAACCTATCACTCTTGAAAGTTCTTTAAATTTTTTAGGACGACTGTTAACGGACGACCTGGAACCCTCTGGAAATACCACTCTACCTTTGGGCACAAACGACTACCCAATCCACATCGAGAGCTCTCCAGAAAAACCGGCCGAAGCTACACAGATTGCCCCTTTGTGTAGCTATTCTAGATCTCGACGAAACCTTGGCTTCCCAAATTTTACGGTGAAAGAAAAGTTGTGGTCAAAGTTGCTTAATTGGAAGAAGTACACTTGGTGGAGGATTCGGACAAAGAGCCTCTAATCTTATTTATGCCTGCGACAAAATCACCCGCTAAACAACTTCAAGGACAATTCCAATGGAATTCACCGTCATCTTTTCTGACTCCATTTTCAGCCCAAGCGGTCCTTAGTCGACTAGATTGCTCAATGCTCAAGAACAAACCCGTTAACTGTGGAGCCCCAACTAGTAGTCCTTTGCTCAATGAAGATTGGGTCCCAACTTAACGAGACACAGCCAGATATCGAGATTTCATCAATTATAGACTCAGAGACAAGAATTGGGGCGGACAGTTTTCATAAAAACTTTAACGAAAACTAATCAAAACTTTTCATCTCGTTTTATTTTAATTACATGGATTAGTCAATTTGTGGCGGCTAAATTAGTTTTACTTAGTGCTACGGTGATCAAAAGTTTTGTCATTTTGTCATAACTTTTGGGTAGTGTACAGTTTTTTTTCCTTTTACCGAATTGGAATTTAGTTATTAGTCTTATCCAATGGATAATTTGTGTTTACATAAAATTTTTTACATAACCCCAACTGTACAGTAAACTTAATCTTGTCTGTATATGTCTGTATAAATTGTATGTGGCCTGTAAATTATTACCATATGCATCTCCGTGTACACTTGCATACCTTCTTTATATTCCATGGTGTGCAGTAATTAGGATACTTTTTGTTTTTAACTTCGTTACCCGTGGTGTGAAGGCAGAAAAGAGTTTGTTCGTAATTGAGCTACTTTGTTTATTTGCAGACACAAAGTTTTCCTGCTCTGGGGAATGTTATGACTGTGCTCTTAATTCATAATAATCTTGACTTTTTGTTCTTAATTAAATTCCTGCTTGTCACGTCTGTTCGAAGTTTTTTGGACTTCGCATCACTTTTCGATTGAAATAAAGAAAAGCTGTTTTAATTCAAACATTTTATTTTATTCTTTTTAACAATAGATTAGTTAGTCTTAGTTTACCAGTGGTGTTTGCGCATTCCTTATTGGATGACTGATTTCTTCTTTTCTTTCGACCGAAATCTGGTTCAATTAAAAGTTATTTCCAAGCCGCAAAAGAAATTGTATTATAGACTTAGCAGCGTCAACAGTTGTAGTAGTAGTATTAGATGCGAATTTAGGGGGGTGCTGAGGAGCGGAGGTTCTCTCCTTTCTTAAGGGCATGACCCCTTCACCAAACAAAGGGTCCCGCCTTTGTAATTTTTTATAACTTTCATTTTCGGCCGACCAAGCTAAAAGATTGAAAATTTTTATAATGTTGCCTTTGGCTCCAATACACACAATTTTTAAAGAGGACCGTACGCCGAAGAAACGCGCGTCAAAATTATCCAAAAAAATTCCAAAAAAGGTCTTTTTTGTATTTTGGGAGCGCTCAGAAAATCAATTTAGTCGGCCGAAAAAATGTTGAAAAAATTTTAGAACTTTTTCGAAACCCCCACGAGAAACTCCTAGATCCACCACTGGGTTTCTTTGTCAGTTTGTTGATAGTGAGCGCCGTACATAATCGTTGTTTTTGAACATAATCTTTGTTTTATCAAAATTAAATGAAAAAATGAACTTGTTGACCTTATCCCACATTTGACGTTTTGCATCAGCATACTATTACTCAGGGGCGGATCTAGGATTTTCTCGAATGAGGGGCTTTCAAAAAAATTGTTAAGTATCTTCAACATTTTTCCGGCCAACCAAATTGATTTTCTGAGCGCTCCCAGAACACAAAAAAGACCCTTTTTGGAAATTTTGACAAGAGTTTTTTCGGCGCGCGGTTCTTTTTAAAATTAGTATATACTTGAGCCAAAGGCGATATCATAAAAATTTTTCGCTTGGTCAGCCGAAATTGAATGTCATAAAATAATACAAAGGCGGGACCCTTTGGTTGGTGAAGGGGCCAAATCCTTAAGAATATTTTGACGACCTTTTTTTAGATCGACCAAACTGATTATCGGAGCTCTCCTAAAGCACTAAAAAGACGCTGTTTTGGCCAAATTTTCTACAAAAAAAAACAGGTCAAAAAACTTGACAAAAAAATCGCGTTTTTTTTTTTGGCGCGCGCTCCTCCTCAAAGTTAGTATTTATTGGCGCCGAAGGCGCCTTTTGATCAATTTTGGGGTCCGTCACCAAAAATGAATTTCTTTTGAGTCGGCAAAGGGTCGGATCCCTGAGAGAAGGAAGGCAAACGCTCCCCAATCCTCCCCCCCCCCCCCCTAAATCCGCCCCTGAATATAACTGAAGAAAAACTTTTAGTAAAATCCATTTTGCAAAAAGTGTAGTGGGTCAATGAAAAACGAGCACAAACAGTTAATATGCAAAAAAAATCCTGTTCGGGTTGAGAGAGGGACGCAAAAGTAAAAAAGTACAAACTACCATTGGCCCTATCAAAGAATAAAATTGTTTTTGTTTGCTATATCAGCTTAAAATTAATCAAATGAAGAGTGAAATTTGTAAATATTTCATCAATATCGATTGAAAGGGCTTCAATATGAAATTTCGCTCGTTCCCATTTGGCGTTTATTTGTGGTACCTGAACCTATGATTTTGCGGGGCAAAAAAATTATAAATAAAAATCTAAGGATCATGTTAACTATCCCCCCCCCCCTATAGTACCTTTTGTAAAGAATCACCCCCCCCCCCTTTTTAAAACACATTTAATCTATGCTCAACTGGTTTGGTTTTGTATTTCTCAGAAGTGTGTATATGTTCTGTCGCTTTCCTATTGGTTGACGTTATTTCAATTCGCATTCCTTTTGGTTGACGTTACTTCAATAAGTTTCATCAAAACCTTGTTAACTATTTCTCACCCTATTGCCTTATTGCAATAGGGGGTGGGGGGAATAGTTAACATGATCCAAAGCTAAAACAGTCGAATACCATATATCTTCATATTTCGTAGTCAGATCAGAATGACAAGAATCTGACCCAGAAACTTATTTTCAAGTGTACCTGACTCATCTCTTGCTTAACATCCACTATTTCGTGGAACAGTAAGGTCTCGATTGCTTTCGGATCTCCTCTCGAGAACATCTCAATGAAACAAGGCCAAAAACTATTTCTCACAGCATCATCTCTGGCCTCTTTGGAAGCGCCATACATCTGCATTTCAGGTGACCACATGATTATCTAACAATTTATTGGCCAAACTTTGAGGGAAATTGTTACGACAGAAGAACCAAATGACAGAAAAACATAAAAATCAATCAGCCGTCAGTATTGAAAAAGTTGAAAGAAAAATCACATTTCAGTCAGAGTTTTACACAATTTAAAGTCATTTGACTGGCGAAAAAATTTCGACCGTTTGTGCCTTCATGCCGTAAGAGGAAGCGGAGCAAAAAACAGAATGGTCCAACCCCAGAATGGGTCCATGAGCAGAAAAACAGAAAAATATTGACTTAAATTGGTTTATATGGGCTAATTGACAAAACAATTATTAGAATCGTCAAAAAATACCAAAAAAAACGATTAATTTATGCATGAATTGACTAATTTCTGAAGGTTTCGATTCGTCTGAAGTCATATCCAATAGATAATTTGTGTATAGATAAATTTTTGTACATAACCCCAATTGTACAGTAAACTTAATCTTGTCTGTATATATCTGTATGAATTGTATGTGGCCTGTAAATTATTACCAAATGCATCTCCGTGTACACTTGTATACCTTCTTTATATTCCATGGTGTGCAGTAAGTAGGTTACTTTTTGTTTTTTAACTTCGTTACCTGTGGGGTGAAGGCGGAAAAGAGTTTGTTCGTAATTGAGCTACTTTGCTTATTTGCAGACACAAAGTTTTCCTGCTTTGGGGAATGTTACGACTGTGCTCTTATTTCTTTATAAACTTGACTTTTTGTTCTTAATTAAATTCCTGCTTGCCACGTCTATTCGAAGTTTTTTGGACTTCGCATCACTTTTCGATTGAAATAAAGAAAAGCAGTTTTGATTCAAACATCCTATTTTATTCTTTTTAACAATAGATTAGTTAGTCTTAGTTTACCAGTGGTGTTTGCGCATTTCTTATTGGATGACTGATTTTTTCTTTTCTTTCGACCGAAATCTGTTTCAATTAAAAGTTATTTCCAAGCCGCAAAAGAAATTGTATTCGAGACTTAGCAGCGTCAACAGTAGTAGTAGTAGTAGTAATAGATGCGAATTTAGGGGGTTGCGGAGGAGCGGAGGTTCTCTCCTTTCTTAAGGGCATGACCCCTTCACCAAACAAAGGGTCCCGCCTTTGTATTTTTTTATAACTTTCATTTTCGGCCGACCAAGCTAAAAATTTGAAAATTTTTATAATGTCGCCTTTGGCTCCAATATACACAATTTTTAAAGAGGACCGTGCGCCGAAAAAACGCTAGTCAAAATTATCCAAAAAAAATCCAAAAAAAAGTCTTTTTTATATTCTGGGAGCGCTCAGAAAATCAATTTAGTCGGCCGAAAAAATGTGGAAAAAAATTTAGATTTTTTTTAAAACCCCCCTCGAGAAATTCCTAGATCCGCCACTGGGTTTCTTTGTCATTTTGTTGATAGTGAGCGCCGTACATAATCGTTGTTTTTGAACATAATCTTTGTTTTATCAAAATTAAATGAAAAAATGAACTTGTTGACCTTTTCCCACATTTGACTTTTTGCATCAGCATACTATTACTCAGGGGCGGATCTAGGTTTTTCTCGAGTGAGGGGCTTTCAAAAAAATTGCTAAGTGTTTTCAACATTTTTTCGGCCAACCAAATTGATTTTCTGAGCGCTCCCAGAACACAATAAAGACACTTTTTGAAAATTTTGACGAGAGTTTTTTCGGCGCGCGGTTCCTTTTAAAAATAGTATATATTTGAGCCAAAGGCGATATCATAAAAACTTTTAGCTTGGTCGGCGGAAATTGAATGTCATAAAATAATACAAAGGCGGGACCCTTTGGTTGGTGAAGGGGCCAAATCCTTAAGAAAATTTTGACGACGTTTTTTTAGATCGACCAAATAGATTTTCGGAGCTCTCCTGAAGCACTAAAAAGACGCTGTTTTGGCCAAATTTTCTACAAAAAAAAAACAGGTCAAAAAAGCCATTTTGGGCACTTTTGGAAAATTTTGACAAAAAAATCATGTTTTTTTTGGCGCGCGCTCCCCCTCAAAGTTAGTATTTATTGGCGCCGAAGGCGCCTTCAGAACAATTTTGAGAACCGTCACCAAAAATGGATTTCTTTTGGGTCGGCAAAGGATCGAATCCCTGAGAGAAAGAAAACAAACGCTCCCCGCCCCTCCCCCCCCCCCCCACGAGCACAAACAGTTAATTTGCAAAAAAATCCTGTTTGGGCGGAGAGAGGGACGCAAAAGTAAATAAGTACAAACTACCATTGGCCCTATCAAAGAATAAAATTGTTTTTGTTTGCTATATCAGCTTAAAATTACCCAAATGTAGAGTGAAATTTGTAAATGTTTCATCAATATCGATTGAAAGGGCTTTAATATGAATTTTCGCTCGTTCCCATTTGGCGTTTATTTGTGGTACCTGAACCTATGATTTTGCGGGGGCAAAAAAATTATAAATAAAAAGCTAAGGATCATGTTAACTATTCCCCCCCCCCCCCGCTCCCTATAGTGTCTTGTAAAGAATCCCCCCCCCCCCTATAAAAACACATTTAATCTATGCTCAACTGGTTTGGTTTGTACTCAGAAATGTGTGTGTGTGTTCTGTCGCATTCCTATTGGTTGACGTTATTTCAATTCGCATTCCTATTGGTTGACGTTATTTCAATAAATTTCATCCAAACCTTGTTAACTATTTCCCACCCTATTGCCTTATTGCAATAGGGGGTGGGGGGGGGGGGGGGGAATAGTTAACATGATCCAAAGCTAAAACAGTCAAATACCATATATCTTCCTATTTCGTGGTCAGATCAGAATGACAAGACCCTGACCCAGAAGCTTATTTTCAAGTGTACCTGATTCATCTCTTGCTTAACATCCACTATTTCGTGGAACAGCAAGGTCTCGATTGCTTTCGCATCTCCTCTCGAGAACATCTTGATGAAGCAAGGCCAAAAACTATTTCTCACAGCATCATCTCTGGCCTCTTTGGAAGCGCCAGACATCTGCATTTCAGGTGACCACATGACAATCTAACAAACTAATGGCCAAAGTTTGAGGGAATTCGTTACGACAGAAGAACCAAATGACAGAAAGTCATAAAAATCAATCAGCCGTCAGTATTGAAAAAATTGAAAGAAAAAATCACACTTCAGTCAGAGTTTTACACAATTTAAAGTCATTTGACTGGCGAGAAAATTTCGGCCATTTGTGCCTTTATGCCGTAAGAGGAGGCGGAACAATAAGCTGAATGGTCCAATTGCAGAATGGGTCCATGAGCAGAAAAACAGAAAAATATTGACTTATATTGGTTTATGCGGGCTAATTGATAAAACAATTATTAGAATCGTCAAAAAATACCAAGAAAACGAATAATTTATGAGTGAATTGACTAATTTCTGTAAGGTTTTTGATTGAATTTTTTTTAATAAATTTTTGATTAAATTGCTCAAATTATGCATAAAATGTTCGTTGCTTTGCTATTATTGACATTTCTGATAATTATTTCACCGATTAGCTTATAGAAGTTGACGTTTTTCTATTTTTCTGCTCTTGGACCTATTCTGCTCTTAGAGTATTCTGCTTATTGACTGGCCATCGCCGTAAGAATAGCTTCTAACCCGTTTAAAACGGGGCGTTCAACAGTGCCGAAGTACAACAATGCCGGAGTGCAGCCTGTATTTAGACAACCGCGTATTCATACTCGTCAGTATTTAGACAAATACTGTATCAACCAATCAGAATCGAGAAAAGACATAAATAATCCAAAATAAATTATAATTATTTATTAATTTCTTCTTTGTCTCAATTCTGATTGGTTGAAACAGTATTTGTCTAAATACTGACGAGTCCGAATACGCGGTTGTCTAAATACTGCTTTGTAACCAACAGTGGCGAAAAAGGCGGGAAAATTTCAGAATACTTTTAACGCATTTTCTAAAGAGTGGGAAATTACTGACGCTAATTATCAACGAAATTGACTCCAATTTTGGCGCCAAAATGTCTGCAACTGCAAATTAAACATTTATTTTGGGGCCAAAAAGTCTAAAATGCAAATTTTCTCGCTCAAAATCTTTAGGTGTCACTTAAGATTATAAAGGTTGGCCGTTTAATTTTTAATTGCTGCACTTAATATGTTGAAACTTGGGGTCTTATGCACTTAACGGCCCAAATTCAAACTTTTTACATCGTAAGTTGGAAATTATGCGATCGAATTTGATTGGGTAATTTTAGCCAATCAAATTCAAGTTAGACGGTCAGGCATTCCGATCAACCTTTCCAGCAGATAAAAATATTAGCCAAATTTTCCGAAAAGATGGAACTTTGTAAAATAATCAAATTAATTTTGAGTTACTTGTGAAACCTTGCCCAGACATGGAAAACTTAATAAAATGGCTTGACAAAAAAATTCAAATTATTAATTCAGCTAATAACTTTATCTGCTTGAAACGGCAGAATATTAATTATTTCATTTGAAATGGCAGAAAATGTCGATGAAACTTGATTGGCTAATTAGCCAATCAAATTCAACTACAATAATTTCAGTTCAAGAGATGTAGAAATAATCATTTTGGGCCGTTTTGTGCATAAGACCCGAAACTTGTTCATATTTTCGGGAGTGCAGCCTGTATTTAGACAACCGCGTATTCATACTCGTCAGTATTTAGACAAACACTGTATCAACCAATCAGAATCGAGAAAAGACATAAATAATCCAAAATAAACAATAATTATTTATTAATTTCTTCTTTGTCTCGATTCTGATTGGTTGAAACAGTATTTGTCTAAAAAATGACGAGTCTGAATACGCGGATGTCTAAATACTGCTGTGTAACCATATTTTCAGCAATGTTGAACAAAGTTTTCTTTTTCGGCACTGTTGAACTATATTTTTTTCGGCACTGTTGTACTGCCCCTTTAAAACAAATGAGTGTCAATTAAACGGACTATCTGAGCTAAAGATATGCGATAGATTCAAATGCGTTAAAGGATTTACTTAAATAATTTTTTTCTTGAAGCATGATATATTTTTTTTGAGGAAAACAGTCTGTCAACACATTTGGTTGGGTTGCCGGATAGATTGATAGGTATATCAAAACACTTGAAAGGGTACATTGTCATGTAACCATTTCAGTTATAAGAACACAAGCTCCTTTAGCCTCGCCCCACTCAATCAGGGTGGGTATCTTCTGTGTATGAGGAATCCATGAAGCTGTGGTGATCTCAGAAACTAGACTAGATCGCATCGCAGCACTGTCTTTTAGGTCAAGCCAGGTCACCTGGTCAGGATTCAATTGGGTTAGAATAGTGCCACTTTTTTCACCTGAAAGCAATGCCTGAGCTTTAGTCAATATTGGGGGTATATATCTTGATGCCCCCTTAAATTAAGTTCACCTGTTATGTTTTCACCTCAAGATTTTAGTGTAATACAATTTAATTTAGTGAACCCCCCCCCCCCCATCAAATAAACGACAAATTTAACAATTTATTGGATAATTAGCCATTTTTGTCTGAAATTCTTAGTTCGTTCGAAAGGTATTGCTGAACTGAGCTCAAACTAAAAAAGATATTTCATCTGTAATTATTTTTTGTAAACTTTTTGGGATTAAAAAATTGCCAATTCAGCCAATTTGGGACAATTAACACGCAAACTATTTCGTACTATTAACGCGTAGGCGGCGATTCAGTGCTGATTTAAATTATCCAAATGAGTAAAATGCGTTTTTCTCAAATTGGGTTGGGTTGGCTTTAGGTGAAAAGTGATGAAGAGAAGACCAAAAACTTGCTTAGAATTTGAGCAGAATAAATATGGTGCAATTTTTTGCGAAATTCGAGCCTAAAGTTTCACCCCAAAACTGGAAAAAATTTTCTTTTTTCAGCCAAAAAAAAATGCCAAAAATACTTAGTCGATCATTAATATGACGATCTCAAATTGAACCATTGAGAAAAAGATAGTTTTTACTATATAAAATACCAATTTTTAAATTACAAAACAATTTTTAAACATTTTGTGCATTTTTTTTTGGAGATTATACCATGCTCAAAGTTTGTTGGGCTACATAAAAGGCTTACTTTAATAAAATCATGTCAGTATTCGATTAGGTAGTTTGGGCGTAAATTTTGACTGACTAAAAAATGATCCATTTTTGGGGTAAAATTTTAGGGCCGGTTTTCGAAAAAAAATTGCACCATATTTTTTCTGCTGAAATTCTTAAGCAAGTTTTCCCTTCATCATTATTTACTTAAAGTCAACCCAGTTTGAAAAAACGCGTTAGTTTATTCAACTTAATTTATTTCGATTTCACTCAAATTACAGCATTTTGATTGTTTTGTTTGAAAAGTCGCACGTTCAATTTGCGAAAAAGCGAAATTACCAAGTGAACTTTATCCTCCCTAACTCAATTTGGGAAAAAAAATTTCATATGGTCTTTTAATCCAACTATTATAATTCAATAACATTTGCACCAACGCAATAAATATAATTTTAGCAAGTAAGATTCACAACGAGCCAGCTCGTATCCAGGCCGAGATCCCTCCTCAATTTATAACCGCCTTATCGACCCTTTCCCCAAATTTTTTTGAAAATAAGAATCAATTATTAATTCATTATAACCGACTTTCTAAGACTTTTGTAGCCAGGCAATAATATTCTGATATAATTGATTATTTTCGATGGGACGGACGTTTTTCTAGTCAACCAGCCAATAGGTATAACCCGGAGAATGATTATTTAAGTTTACAAGAGCGCGTATAACCAGAGCCCATTAGGCTATGATTTACTTGCAAAAAGTGGCCTTGCAAATTGCAGTAAAATAGCTGATTGCTGGTCGCTATCACTATCAGAGCGCCAGGATGCCACTTCTTTATTCAACTTCAGAGCATATATCATGGTTCCCATGTAAGTTAATTTCACCAGGGTTTCCACCTCACGATTTACTTCAAAACAGTTATGCTTTCAGTAGGTTAATTTTTTTTAAATTCTCGTATTGAAACGAGACCCAGGTTAATCAGACTTCCATGTATAATCTATTAGTTTCAAGAAAAGAAGAAAATTTAAGATTTTTGAAGTTTATTTTTTTCAGACATTAGTTTCAAGAAAATCAAAAATTTTAAGATTTTTGAAGGTTATTTTTTTCAGTAATTTGAGGGCTTTTCAAGCTCTCCCAAAGCACTAACAAGTACCTGTTTTGGTCAAGTTTTCCGCACCGCGTTGAACAAAAAAAAATCAACAAAAAAAACTGCGTTTTTTTGGCGCGCGCTCCCCTCCTATAAGTTAGTTTACTTTGTTTGGCGCCTTTAGAAAAATTTTAGGGTCCGTCTGTCAAAATTGGATATCCCAAAATAGTACAAAGGGAGACCCTTTGGGTCGGCAGGGGGTCGAGTCTCTGAGAAGGGGGCGTCCGCCCCCGCTTCTAAATCCGCCCATGGAATAAAGCGCTATTTTTGTTCCACTCTCAAGTTTTCTTTAGAACATATTTTTTTAAACAATTCTGTTATATTAGATTTCCGTGCATAACTGGAATTAAACATTTTAGGAGCTTTGTTTTTTTACCAAATCATTGAAAAAGTCACCAGTTCCCCTTGTTCTCGCATGGTGTATGTTGGGAGCTAAAACTGCCTATAGGTTGGATGATTTTTTTGTTATCCAAAATTATACAAATCTGTGTATTTAGGAGAAATTTTCAATATTATTCCTTATTTTATTGTAAATTTTAATAGAAGTATTCAAAAAAAGTTAAGGGTTTTCATAACAAATTTTGATGAAAATGTTGACATATTACTGCTCTTTGTGGTTTTTTCAAACAAAGATCACATCTCTGAACGTTCAATTTTTGACTTACTTTTCGAGATACCTCGAGAACATAAAAACACTAAGTTTTTTATTGTAAACATATTTCACTTGCAGCCGATCAATTCAGGGCAATCAAGGAGCGCTATATAGTTGATTTTGTGTGGGTTAGGCGTTAGCAATAGCGAAACACTTGGGCTCAAAAACCATTCCAATTTGGACTGGGGCTAGCTGAATGCTACAAAAAAATTTTGGTTCTTAGAAGCGGATTTTAATCCTTTGTGCTGCACATCGAAAAAAAAAATTGAAATAATTTTGATTGATACCAAGTTAGTTGAATCATTCGCCTGCTAAACAAGATAAACTGTCGTTTCAATCAAAATATATTTGCATGGTTCAGAGGAAATTGCCGTCTAAGTTTACGGGAGTTTGCTTTCGAAATTTACTGGATTTTGCTCAGCATGATTTGCGACAAATCATAAGCATAGAAAGACAATTAAGCCGGCAGAAAATGAGTTGAAACCACTCTGCCAAAAAAATCTAAAATTAGATCTACCAAAATGTTCATACGTTTGTCTTAATTGAAATGAATTTTGAGGATAATGCAAAGAAAGGCGACTGCTAGCATAGAAACAAAAATTTTTGAGCGGTAAGTAAGTCGACAAAACTTAGACGGCCACGCCTTGAAGAAAAAAAATATGCAGAAGAAAAACTTTGAGCTTTGAGCATCAAAAAAAATTAAACCTTTCTCCCTCTTTTCGAAAGCTGGAAAAAAAACATGAATAATAAAAAAGAATTATAAAAATCGAAATTCTTAAAATTGGGACCACTGAGAAGCATCAATTTTGAATATAGCACGTATTTAAAATGCTAAATTTTAAACGCAAATCCGACCAAAATTATTGTTCCGACTTTCGAGGAAAACGGAATATTTATGCTCGGTGTGATTTTTTATTCAGTCGAATTTCGCCGATCGAAATAAAAGTTTTCAAAATTTTTTTAATAACCTTATTGAAGATATTGACTTTTTGATTTGAAATCTTTGAAGATATTCTACCTCTGATTATTTTTTGTAAAGTTCGGGGGGTTTGAAAATTGCTAAATTGGCCATGTTCTGGAATAAATTATGCGCTCTTTTAAGAGTTTTTTCATAATGGTGAGAGCGTAACGCGAATTATTTATGCGTGGTGAATTATCCCGGCACAACAAAATTGTTCCAAATTGAATTGAGGCTAGATATTTGGTCGTATTAATTTCGTACGACTCAAAATTTTACGCTTTGATATTGTCCAAAATTTATAGGTTTTCAATATTTTCTTTTCACAAATTTATTCGATATGAATACAGGAACAGTCGGAACATTCAGGGCTTTGCTCTGGTCTACAAGTAGTTTTGTTTGATCTAAAATAGCTTATGTTGACATCGGAAATCAACTTTCCACTCATTTCAGAGCGTAAAAGCTGTGTTAGAAATTTTTTTTAAGTTAAAAGCACCGTTTTTTTTAAAACCAATTTAGGCGATCAGGCAATAAGCGCGCAATTTTGGCATGAGGTAAAATTTTTCCTAAAGTCCACGCAGACTATGCTTCTCACAAGATTAATAAATAAAACTGAAACCTGCAGTAGAATCATTCGCCTGCTGATCCTCAAGAGGAAAATATTTCTTCAATTTGACAGGAGCTGCTCCCATTCCTCGCACCACTAACAAATGAGTCTTTTCAGTCTCCTCACTCTCCAAATGATGCAGGAACTTCAAATTATCTCCGTAAATGATATAAATTGAATAAGAGAACTCCGAAATTTCATCTCCGGAATCGAGTCCACTTTGGGAGCCTCGAGTTGAGTCACTTCTACGAAAGCGGGGCTTTTTGAATTTCTCTTCGCCGGCTTTTCTCGTGACTTTTTCAGTGATGACGGCTTCATTGAGACACTTCAATAACATACCTAGCCAAAGCAGGCATGCTTGATGTGCAAGGCTATGATTTTGTTAGCCATTTTGAAAGAACAAACTTTTAGAGACTGGTTTTAGTAAATATGCCTTCAAAACAAAAAATAATCGTTTTCTGTGCCAGTTCAGAAAGTTGCGACGCTCTACCTTGATGCACACCAAAGGCGATATCTTTCAATGTTTTCAAAAATAACTTTTTGCGTTATCCGCTCTCTGAATTTAAGAATCAAAACTTGGGGCTGTTCTAAGGTTACAGAATGTAGTTACAACCTCAAATATCACTGTTAGAACCTCGAATAACTTCTAGTTAAACTCTAAGTGATTAACCTGTCTTCTAGTGAGTAATAATACATTCTCTGCATAAAGCGTCACTTGGTAGGAATTCATAATACGATATTGACTTTTTGTCTGACCAGCTTCTCCCATTTTCTAGAATCACAATATGCGCCAGACAAAGACAAAAACTTAGAATAGTTGCTCAAAAAGCGAACAGTTTAGCAAGTTTCTCAAAACTTGAAAACAAGACTTTGTTTTTAGTATAAGGATTTGCGGAGTTTTGTAGAGCTCAGCAAACTAAGAAACTAAAACGGCCAAATAAAAAGCAGATCGACAAAATCCTCCTTCCTCCCCTCCCGCTAATGTCTTAGTTGCGCGCGTATACGGTTTGAGTTTTTTTTTAGCTTCAAGAGGGTATCATACTTAATCACTCACCCTTTTCATCATTCGGCAACAGGCTGCCTCGGCGAGACAGTTCATCAAAATTAGACCCATGTATAACTTCGAACACACAGTTTGGCCGCTTAATCGTCAGTCGGAACAAGTCAAGAACACGCTGTCTACAAGGCAAAGGTAATGTTCTGTTGCATTCGAACAGTTTAATGAGTAATGGTTTTTCAAGTTGACTTGAAACTTCGGGGTTGCAAAAATCTGCCTCGCAATATTGAACACTCATTGAACCATAAGTACAAAACGAGCTTCTTTTGTAAGCAAGTGGTCAACTGTAATCTTTGTTTAGCTTGAGTTATAAAAAAACATCATCTAGCAAACATTAGTTAAATGACAAAAACAAATTGTGAATCCAATTACGAACTTGAGCTCATAAGTTAGACTCGCTGAATATTGATAACATTTGATTAAGGCGTACTCAAATATCCTAAAAAGTTTTTGAGACAATTCCGGTTCTCGTTACCACGATAGCTCACAACAGAATCAATTAAGGTAGCCGGTTGCTGTGCATGTAGCACAGAGTTTTCCCATCACCATGATTTATGTTACGTAATTCAAAATTAATGGAAACTTGAAGAAAAAAATTTTTTTGGTAAATTTGTTGTTTTAACCCTAGGAGCATTCCTCGAGGTAGTCAAAAACAAGAAAAAAAATATACCCTACGCCATAATTTTTTTTACGCCGTAGAACAACCTTATGCCATAGAACACCAACTAGAAAAAAGAAAACTTTCTCAAAAGCAAAAACGCGCGACGAAAACTAGCCAAAGATGACAGTTCTCTTTGATAAATCTAGCTGTGTTTTGCATCCCCGTTAACTATTCATGTCGAGTCATTCGCTAAGCCATAGCCACAATGCGTTAAAATTTGTAGTCAAGGTCCCATTTTTTGAGATTTCACATTATCTCGTTGGTGTTCCGACCATTGAAAATGAGGACGAACTTTGTATACGGTGTTTGAATTCTTATTTTCCACAAAAAACCCGGTACCACAAATAATCATTGGATTGGGTCGAGTTATACATCATATTAAAAACCTTTCAGTCGTGATTCAAACGAAATTAAATCTTTTTAAAAAATTTTCTCGGAGTTGAGAAAATATGGTTGGAAATTTTAGCGATTTAGTCTTATTTCGAGCGAGTAGCGCCATTGAGTAACGTTCATTATAAAAAAAACTGATCTTTAGGTTCAGATACATTAAATTTTCTTAGCGGAAAACTTCATTTCAAAATTTTTTAAGCGCCTCCTTGGCAATAAAAACTTCTCAAAAGACAAAAAAAGTTGACTTACTTTTCGAGACATCTCGAGAACATAAAAACACTAAGTTTTTTATTGTAAACATATTTCACTTGCAGCCGATCAATTCAGGGCAATCAAGGAGCGCTATATAGTTGATTTTGTGTGGGTTAGGCGTTAGCAATAGCGAAACACTAGGGCTCAAAACCCATTCCAATTTGGACTGGGGCTAGCTGATTGCTACAAAAAAATTTTGGTTCTTAGAAGCGGATTTTAATCCTTTGTGCTGCAAGTAGTATGCATATAGTGCGTTAGGATCGGGGGGGGGGGTTGTCATACATGGATGACCATTAGGTATAAATCATAATGGTCACCATGTATTAAATGATCAGCAATGGTCACCATGTAAAAATCCTAATTGTCACCATGTACAATTTTATACCTAATGGTCACTATGTAATAATCCTAATTGTCACCATGTTTAATTTTATACCTAATAGTCCTCATGTAAAACTTCGGTATAATATTGAGTATTCCCACTGAACGTTGTGGAAACGGGAATGGAATTAATTTTGATCGGTGCATGTTTTCGCTTCTAAAGTTTGGGGGTATTGGTTTGTTTACACGTAAAATGACGTTAAATACCTATTATATGCGACCAAACCATATGGTATATAAGAAAGCACACGATTTTGAAAGCGTAGCTTAACTGTTGGCTGCGGTGAACGATTTCCTTCAAAATTGCATGTTTTATTGCTGAATCTCGAAGAAAGCAAAATTCGTCAAGTGCGGCGGCCACCACCTCTATTTAGGCAAAAATTAATAATCAATTTGACCAAAAAAAGAATGAAAAATTTCGTTCAGCCAAATGAAGGTAAAAACAAAGAAAAATTACGAAACACTGAAAAATGTAAAATAATGAAATTGGCTTGAAAATTTCGACACTACCATTTTCCGTGTCTACAGGAGACTGAAAAAACGTCTAAAATCTATGACAAAAGCTTTGACTTTATAGAAAGGTTGAAAGAGCTAATAAGTTGAAGTGGGTAAAGATCTTGAAAAACGAGAACACTGATGAAAGCCAAAAGTGCCGATTAATTTTGCTGCAGCCATTTCTAAGACTTGCGTATATCACTTTTTATAATAAAAAGAAAACAATTTTCGGGGCTTCTAGAAAACGTTTAGTATTTCCTATTAACTTTTTTGTGCTAACAGAAATTTTGAAAGTATTCATCAAAGCAGACCTAGAAACTGGGGGAAAACTGTTATTTGCGTGCCAATATATAGACAGAACAGAGTAACCATCGAATAAAGCAGGTGAAAACTTATTTGCGACTTTTAAGGAAAGCAGTTATTCAAATTAGAGCAAATTCAATCGGAAAAGACTGAACAGAAACTAAGACAAGTTATGGATACAAACTCAAACCTTGATATGAGTTCGGAGTTATAATTTGAGCATCCCAAAGTTTTGATTTTTCCATAATTTTTAATTTGATACTACAATCTAGTCAACTGTTCTCAGTATCTTCTAATTAGGTTCAAACTGGTTTTTGCAAGAGCTTTCTATTCAAAATTTTGAAGCGCTATCAGTTATTATCATTGATTAACCCTCTGTTCAACAAATTAAATTTCGAGTTTTTTAATAATAACTTGATCTTTTGAATGTTTCCATGATTACGCTATTGTCTCTCAAAATACGGTGGCTTTTTGACCAAAATATTTGATTATTCATCTGCAACTAATTGTGTTATCAAGAATTCAACCTTTCTTTCAATATATCTTTGAGGTGATCACTACTAGCAGTATCAAAACAGTTCGCAACATGATTTTTCTTCGCATTTTTGCATCGATATTTGTCTTCTCTATTAACAAAACATGTCTTCGAAAACCGGTTAGTTGTTTGAATTTTTAAGATAAAAAATCAAGCCTTATCATCAACACTCTACCTGAATCTTCGGATTCCGTCAGGATGATAGCTGTTTCACACTAAACAACGCTTTCACACCAATTTGGCTACAGCACTTTCCGAAAACTTGTAAGTGCCATTTTGTAGTTTCAATGCATTTCGATAAACGTCAATTATGTTGTGTTATCTTACGCTAGAACGACTAACAAAGACATGTTTAATTTGACAATAAAAAGTTTTTTAGACAGTTTTACCTTGAGGAATTAAAATTTTCAGCCTCAATGCAGAAAGACTTGCTATTCATTTCAAAGAAAAAAGGCGTAAGCATTTTGAGCTATTTCATAAAAAGCTCTATCGACTAAATAAATCTTGAATTTTAAAAAAGTGGTACTGACTGTTTATCTGATTACACAATTGCTTCACTTCTAAGGGTTTATAACTTTGATTCAAAATAATGATTTTTCAAATGAAAACCATTAAAAATTTGTGGTTTTTAGAGATTGATCAACCATCCTTCAAATATACAGTACCTGTCACTGAGACTTTGCTCGCTTACCGTCTTCAGCTCTACAAGCCGCATGTCTGCACGATCAAGGATTTTCCTCAATAACAATAAATTTTTTCTAATAAGTTTCTTATCGTAATTTTTACCTCTATGAGCAACAGTTCATCAAACACTTTGGACTCCATGCTGTCTCCAATTGGACTTGTTGTTTGATGCTTCCATTGACAAAATTTTGTGAAAACTTGAAAACTGATCTTTCTTGTTACAATTTTGAAACATGTTTCATAATAATTGACTGCAGATAAATTGAAATTATCAATGCAACATAGGCAACAAAGTGAAATGTTCATAATGAGGATACCTGGAAGATCAAATATTTCGCGGAAAACTTTTTTTAAAAAATTATCAAATTATTTTGCAAATCAAGAAAATGAAAAAAACTGTCATTATAGTGTCATATTGATTATTGTAGAATTTTCGAGAAACCTAAGAAGAAAGATAAGAAAGATTTGGATTGAGTTACATATATACTTTTATATGAAATAAAAAAAAACGATTACAACTAAACTCAAACATATATACTCCACCAAACATATAAAGCTGCATACTTGTAAACATAAAAAACATAAACACATTTTCATAAGTTGCAAACTTAAATGCATACTCATAAGAAACAGTCATGCGTATTTTATTACAAACATACGTTTATTCATACACAATTAATTACTTACATCAGGTTAATCATGCAAACTTACATACAAAAACAATTACGTACACACTTACTGAACACAAACATACATACATACATGTATACATAAGCACAAACTTACATAAACACATACATACAAGCATACATAGATACATACATACAAACTTACATATATACATACATATATAAAGTTACTTAGAGACATTCATACAACCATACGTACAAAATTACATACATATATGCAAAAATACTTCTATAAATACAAACAGTCAAAAATGAAGTCTTACATAAAGGTATGAATACAAATGTACATAGTCTTATTCAGAAGAAGAATGCAAATAAACTACCAGACAAACAAACTTTACATACTTGCTTACATGCTTTTAATCCTGCAAACAATTATACGAAAATTTTGCTTTTACACATGCAAAGATTTTGATTTAATATTTCTGCTGACCTTTACAATAGAACCACCTTTAAACACACAAACCAGCTTAATTTCACTTCACACTTTCAAGACGAATATATACACACATTCAGACAAAAGAGTCAAGCATTAGAGACTGGCATTCATACGTCTTTACATACAATCATATAAACGTGCCTTTCATACTCATATACGGAAATGCATAAGTACTTACCTACAAACAGACATGGTTCGTACTATACAAGCATGCTATGAATCAAGCTAAGACTCAATCATAAGTTTGAACCATTAGCAAACAAGCAAATTCTAAAATAATTTTAAACTGAAAAATATACATTGATACAAAATAATTGCTGGTCTTCATTCACTCAATCAAGCGGACATGCATTCAAGAATTCTTACTTATAAAAAAACATACAAATATACATTTGGAAACATACAAACTTCTAAATACTCAAATGAATGCACACAAATAGTACTTGCATACATGATTAAGTACATTTATACATACAAAAAATTGTACACTTTTACATAGATACATACAGTTTACATAAATAGACACCCACGCAAGTTTTGCTTACATACATGCAAAGATTTCACTTATTAGTTCTGCTGACCTTTAAAATACAAGCACATGTAAACACACAAACCACCTTGCATTCACTTTCAAGAAGACAAATTTATACACACATTCAGACAAAAAGAGACACGTATTACAGACTGGCATTCATATGTCTTTATATAAAATCATATAAACGTGCCTTTCATACTCATATACGAATATGTATAAGTACTTACCTACAAAAAAACATAGAATGTACTTTACAAGCATGCAACTACTCATGTGTACACCCTTTCCGTTTAGACAGACATAAAACTTCAATCATAAGTTTGAACAATTAGCAAACAAGCAAATTCTAAAATAATTTTAAACTGAAAAATATACATTGATACAAAATAATTGCTGGTCTTCATTCACTCAATCAAACGGACTGGCATTTGAGAATTCTTATTTACATAAAAACATACAAATATACATAACTTCTAAATACTCAAATGAATACACACAAACAGTATGTACATATATGATTAATTACAGTTATACATGCAAAAAATTGTACACTTTTACATAGATACATACAGTTTACATAAATAGACACACACGCAAAGTTTGCTTAGATACATGCAAAGATTTTCCTTATTAGTTCTGCTGACCTTTGAAATACAAACACATGTTAACACACAAACCAACTTGCATTCACTTCACACATTCAGACAAAAAGAATCACGCATTACAGACTGGCATTCATACGTCTTTACATACAATCATATAACCGTGCCTTTCATACTGATATACGAATATGCAGAAATACTTGCCTAAAAACATACATTGGTTGAAAAAATATGCTTGTTTTCATTCACTCAATCAAGCGGACATGCAGTTAAGAGTTCCTACTTACATAAAAACATACAAATTTACATAACTTCTAAATACTCAAATGAGTACACACAAACAGTATGTACATATATGATTAATTACAGTTATACACGCAAAAAGTTGTACACTTTTACATAGATACATACAGTTTACATAAATACACACATACGCAAAGCATATGTGCGTACATATATACTATGCCTATAGTATCTTGTCTAACTTTCAAGAAAAACTAGAAACATTAGTAAATTCAAGTTTGGTTATAGTCATTCTTCTAGTTACAATTGTTTTGGTTTACACGCGCATAAGGAAAAAAATTGTACTCATGCTTACAAACACATCAACTTGCATACATACACAAACCTACGTACACACTTTGATTTTTACAATGCCAACGTCGCAAGCAGAGATTTGCAAAGAAATGCCAGCTTTCAGCCAACTCATCTACACCATTTAGCAATGTTGTTCATCTTTGAAAAAATAAAAAAGGGCGATAAACAATTTTTTAATATGTCTGTTGATCTCCCAAACGAATTTTCCAACGGTATCAAACTTCAGCTCAAAATTGACCAGTGAGTCATGAGAAGCGCTTTTAGTGGTCAGAAGAAAAAACCGAGGCTTACTAACTTGCATAACACGGGAAAATTCCAAAACAAATTGTTGAAAGTTTTTTGTTGGACGGTCCGAATAGAGTTTTTTGACAAATCGAAAATTGATTTCAAGTAATTATTTAGTTTTGTTTGGAAAATTTAAGACAGTGGAAATTTTGGTTCGAAAAAAAAAATTTAGCTATTGTTCTAAGAATTGTAATTTTTTTTAGAAAACTTTGTTTTTTGATTCATTTGTTAGTTCTGTAATTTGATATATCTTCAGTTGACGATTATGCTGCAGGTTTAACCGTACACAAAGTTACATTGACTAGAGTTGCACATTATGTTGTTTTCTCGCTAAACCATCGAAACTTTTTTTTTGAAAAACTATATTTGGTTCTGAGAAAGCTATTTAATACAGGTTCAACTGTTCTTTTTTTTTCCATCTTTTTCCCCCGTATTTATGCAATATCGTTAGTTTGAGCTATAGTATCTTAGAAAATATTCTTTCAACTATGAAAACATTAACGGTAAAGAGTATGTTTTAGAGAAAACAAAAGTTGTTCTAACCTGATGTTCAACTCATTTTTTCAGTAATATAGAAAACTCTCAGTAATTTTTAAAATTTGTGCAAAATAAACAACCCAATCTTCTTTTGCGATTTTGAGTTTTCTAGAACGACTATTTTTTAGACATGATTCTAAATGAAACACAAATTTTCTTATAACTTTTGTTCTTTTTGTTTTATTTAATTTGGATTACAAAACAAACAGCTAAACCTTAATAAATTCAACTTAACTATTTGAAAAAAAAAGCAGCACAAAACACAAAACAGACTGAAAATTTTTCAATTGACGCCACGTCTAACAGAGATTGATGCGCTCCGATCCTTTTTCTTGTTTTTTTTGCGAGCAACTGGCGTTTACATTTGGCTAATACCAGTTGTCTGCCTACTGCACCAAGGGCTCACTGTTAGACTGATTTCTGCAACGAGAGTAACAAGATGAAGCTGGTGGCTCCATTTCCAGGCCGACTTGGGCCTCTCGACTTCCTGGGAAGATCCAAACTGTCTCTACGAAAGAGGAATGCGCTCATGTGGAGATGAGTAAATCTAGATCCTTGATTAGCATAACTTTTGCTACTTGCGCTGAATCGATGATATAAACTCCGATGATCAAAAAATTATCTTTTCTGATGGCCTTTTAAACTATATTTAACTATATTTTTAAAAGATATAAATGCAATAAGATAACCTAAATGGAAAATATGTAATTTAGAGTGATCTTATTATCATTATTTGAATTTAATTGTTGTCTAATAAGGGAAAAAATCTCCAGGAGCAGTCTTGTTAAAAATAGTACGTTCTTGAGCGGAATCAGTCAAAACTTACACATACAGTTTTTTAAAGTTTTGCGGTAACGGAGAGCAAACATTGAATTGAAACGGGTAAAATTATGAATGAAATGATGAAAGCACGCGCCTGCAGAGGCATTGTTATTGCGCTAAAAACAGAACAAGTCTTAACATGAATTGGAAATGAAATAGCTGAGAAATGCTTTGTTTTGTCATAATCAAGACCACATGTCATAATCAAGACCACAATTTTATCGACTCTTCATCAAATTGAACAGTTTTGGACAAGTAATAAAACGCAGCATAGTTTTGGGCTCACTTTCATATCTTCTATTCAGCGGCTAATCTAAAATGAACACATAAATTTCCTTATGTTTGATTGAGATTTATGATTGGGTATAGATGTCAGTCCACAACCAGAAAGTTTTTCAAAAAGAAACCCTTTACATTTTAACCTGATTTAGTCTAACCAGAATTCGTTTATCTGCTGGGAAATTTATCCAATTCGGCTACGCTGTGTATGATCTATCACTGGCTGATAAGCGAATGGTTCGAATAAACTAGAAATTATGTACATAAGTCCGTGTTTGATTTTTTACGCGTGTTTATCGGTATGTGTAATTGTTAATTTTTATGTATATATGTTCAGAAGTGTAATAATAGCTAGGAGTTAAGCCACAAGTCAAATTCAATATAGCTTTAGTTCAAGATTAGTCGAGATTTTCTAGAACATTTTACTAGGTGTTGTATCTGTACTATGTTCAACCAGATACTACAAAGTAATATTCTTATGTGTAAATTGTGTGCATTGCATGATTGATATTTACATGCTTTACGGTTTGCTTGTATTGGAAATGTTATTTCAGAAAAGATGTACAAGCATGTTGTTCCAAAACGTTTTCGAATCAATTTAGGATAAAAAATTGTAATTGGAAATAAAATTCGATGTCAAAATCAATCCAAATTCTTCGTCTTATTTCTCTTCATTATTCTAGATTGTTTCAACAGATGCTAAGTGGGTACAGATTATCAATCAGATTTGGATACGTAAAATTAGTGCGTGTAGATAGGCATTTTCATCAATTTTTACTTGTAAATGTAAGCACGATTAATGTCTACTTTGTATGTTTTTGGTTATATACATTTGTTTATAATGATTCATATGAATAAAATCACTTATGCGATCAAAAGTGTGCCATCAGAAATGCCACTTTAATTAGAAAAACAATTCATCTCAAAGTTTTTTGCTGCTCTTGATTTCTGAATAGTTCACCACATACTAAAAATTACCAGATACAACATTAAAACGTATTTCTATGGCTACATAGACATATAGTGTGTGATTTAGTTTTACAAAACTTATCATTAATTTCTTAACCTGTAACATAATCCTACTCGATGTTGATAATCTGGCAACACGTTGGTCTTACTGTTGTTGTCAATATCAATTTTGCTTAAAATTTTATCTGTTAAACAAGGCTAGAACTTATATACATGCCTTTTATTAGCATGTTTTATTTTTTTTTTTCATTTTTTTTTATCTTTGATAAATCATATGTTTGCACGTTTCGCCCAAAATGCACACATAAGCTGCAGTTGTTAACTTAAATGCAATCAATGTTCGCGAAATTTTGCCACATAGAGTTTCAAAAATTTTTACTCAATTATTTATCTATCAAATTAAAATTTTCAAAATTCGCTCGATAATCCTTAAAATTTTCTGTTCCAATCTTGACCTGGCCTCATCCGGTAAAACATTGTTTTTATTGTTGGGATGATAGTTAAGCCATACCTACTGCACCAGTGAGAGGCGTTGCTCGTCGCTACTCTCCTCAGAACGCCCCTCACTGGTGTGGTCGGTATGGCTTAACTATCATCCCAACAATAAAAACAATGTTTTACCGGATGAGGCCAGGTCAAGATTGGAACAGAAAATTTTAAGGATTATCGAGCGAATTTTGAAAATTTTAATTTGATAGATAAATAATTGAGTAAAAATTTTTGAAACTCTATGTGGCAAAATTTCGCGAACATTGATTGCATTTAAGTTAACAACTGCAGCTTATGTGTGCATTTTGGGCGAAACGTGCAATCGTATGATTTATCAAAGATAAAAAAAACTGAAAAAAAATAGAACCTGCTAATGAAGGGCATGTATATAAGTTCTAGCCTTGTTTAACAGATAAAATTTTTAGCAAAATTGATATTGACAACAACAGTAAGACCAACGTGTTGCCAGATTATCAACATCGAGTAGGATTATGTTACAGGTTAAGAAATTAATGATAGTTTTTGATAAACTAAATCACACACTATATGTCTATGTAGCCATAGAAATACGTTTTAATGTTGTATCTGGTAATTTTTAGTATGTGGTGAACTATTCAGAAATCAAGAGCAGCAAAAAACTTTGAGATGAATTGTTTTTCTAATTAAAGTGGCATTTCTGATGGCATACTTTTGATCGCATAAGTGATTTTTACATATAAATCATTATAAACAAATGTATATAACCAAAAACATACAAAGTAGACATTAATCGTGCTCACATTTACAAATAAAAATTGATTAAAATGCCTATCTACACGCACTATTTTACGTATCCAAAACTGATTGATAATCTGTACCCACTTAGCATCCTGTGAAACAATCTAGAATAATGAAGAGAAATAAAAAAGAAGAATTTGGATTGATTTTGACATCGAATTTTATTTCCAATTACAATTATTTATCCTAAATTGATTCGAAAACGTTTCGGAACAACATGCTTGTACATCTTTTCTGATATAACATTACCAATACAAGCAAACCGTAAAGCATGTAAATATCTATCATGCAATGCACACAATTTACACATAATTATAATACTTTGTAGTATCTGGTTGAACATAGTACAGATACAACACCTAGTAAAATGTTCTAGAAAATCTCGACTAATCTAGAACTAAAGCTACCTTGAAATTGATTTATGGCTTAACTCTTAGCTATTGTTACACTTCTGAACATATATACATAAAAATTAACAATTACACATACCGATAAACACGCGTAAAAAATCAAACACGGACTTATTTACATAATTTCTAGTTTACTCGAACCATTCGCTTATCAGCCAGTGATAGATCATACACAGCGTAGCCAAATTGGATAAGTTTCCCAGCAGATAAACGAACTCTGGTTAGACTAAATCAGGTTGAAATGTAAAGGGTTTCTTTTTGAAAAACTTTCTGGTTGTGGACTGACATCTATACCCAATCATAAATCTCAATCAAACATAAAGAAATTTATGTGTTCATTTTAGATTAGCCGCTGAATACAAGATATGAAAGTGAGCCCAAAACTATGCTGCGTTTTATTACTTGTCCGAAACTGTTCAATTTGATGAAGAGTCGATAAAATTATTATCAAAATTTAGAACAGATGTGGTCTTGATTATACAAAACAAAGCATTTGTCAGCTATTTCATTTCCAATTCATGATAAGACTTGTTATGTTTTTAGCGCAATAACAACGCCTCTGCAGGCGCGTGCTTTCATCATTTCATTCATAATGTTACCCGTTTCAATTCAATGTTTGCTCTCCGTTACCGCAAAACTTTAAAAAACTGTATGTGTAAGTTTTGACTGATTCCGCTCAAGAACGTACTATTTTTGACAAGACTGTTCCTGGAGATTTTTTTTCCTTATTAGACAACAATTAAATTCAAATAATGATAATGAGATCACTCTAAATTACATATTTTCCATTTAGGTTATCTTATTGCATTTATATCTTTTAAAAATATAGTTAATTATGGTTTAAAAGGCCATCAGAAAAGATAATTTTTTGATCATCGGAGTTTATATCATCGATTCAGCGCAAATAGCAAAAGTTATGCTAATCAAGGATCTAGATTTACTCATCTCCTTATGAGCCCATTACAGTTTGGATCTTCCCAAGAAGTCGAGAGGCCCAAGTCGGCCTGGAAATGGAGCCACCAGCTTCATCTTGTTACTCTCGTTGCAGAAATCAGTCTAACAGTGAGCCCTTGGTGCAGTAGGCAGACAACCGGTATTAGCCAAATGTAAACGCCAGTTGCTCGCAAAAAAAAACAAGAAAAAGGATCGGAACGCATCAATCTCTGTTATACGTGGCGTCAATTGAAAAAATTTCAGTCTGTTTTGTGTTTTGTGCTGCTTTTTTTTCAAATAATTAAGTTGAATTTCTTAATGTTTAGCTGTTTGTTTTGTAATCCAAATTAAATAAAACAAAAAGAACAAAAGTTTTTTTTCGCTCCTAATTCTTTAAAATTATAAGAAATTTTGTGTTTCATTTAGAATCATGTCTAAAAAACAGTCGTTCTAGAAAATTCAAAATCGCAAAAGAAGTTTGGGTTGTTTATTTTGCACAAATTTTAAAATTTACTGAAAGTTTTCTGCATTACTGAAAAAATGAGCTGAACATCAGCTTAGAACAACTTTTGTTTTCTCTAAAACATACCCTTTACCGTTAATGTTTTCATAGTTGAAAGATTTTTTTCTAAGATACTATAGCTCAAACTAACGATATTGCATAAATACGGGGGGAAAAGATGAAAAAAAAAGAACAGTTGAACCTGTATTAAATAGCTTTCTCAGAACCAAATATAGTTTTTCAAAAAAAAAGTTTTGATGGTTTAGCGAGAAAACAACATAATGTGCAACTCTAGTCAATGTAACTTTGTGTACGGTTAAACCTGCAGCCTAATTGTCAACTGAAGATATATCAAATTACAGAACTAACAAATGAATCAAAAAACAAAGTTTTCTAAAAAAGATTACAATTCTTAGAACAATAGCTAAATTTTTTTTTTCGAACCAAAATTTCCACTGTCTTAAATTTTCCGTACAAAACTAAATAATTACTTGAAATCATTTTTCGATATGTCAAAAAACTCTATTCGGACCGTCCAACAAAAAACTTTCAACAATTTGTTTTGGAATTTTCCCGTGTTATGCAAATTAGTAAGCCTCGCTTTTTTCTTCTGACCACTAAAAGCGCTTCTCATGACTCACTGGTCAATTTTGAGTTGACTTTGATACCGTTGGAGAATTCGTTTGGGAGATCAACAGACATATTAAAAAATTGTTTATCGCCCTTTTTTATTTTTCCAAAGATGAACAACATTGCTAAATGGTGTAGATGATTTGGCTGAAAGCTGGCATTTCTTTGCAAATCTCTGCTTGCGACGTTGGCATTGTAAAAATCAAAGTGTGTACGTAGGTTTGACTGTATTTGAATATATTCATACGTAAAACTGTAAGTAGGAACTCTTATGTAAGTAGGAACTCTTGACTGCATGTCCGCTTGATTGAGTGAATGAATACAAGCATATTTTTTCAACCAATGTATGTTTTTAGGCAAGTATTTCTGCATATTCGAATATCAGTATGAAAGGCACGGTTATATGATTGTATGTAAAGACGTATGAATGCCAGTCTGTAAACCGTGATTCTTTTTGTCTGAATGAGTGAAGAGAATGCAAGTTGGTTTGTGTGTTAACATGTGTTTGTATTTCAAAGGTCAGCAGAACTAATAAGTAAAATCTTTGCATGTATGTAAGCAAGATTTGCGTTTGCGTGTGTATCTATTTATGTAAACTGTATGTATCTATGTAAAAGTGTACCATTTTTTGCATGTATAACTAAAATTAATCATATATGTACATACTGTTTGTGTGTATTCAATTGAGTATTTAGAAGTTATGTATATTTGTATGTTTTTCTGTAAATAAGAATTCTCGAATGCCAGTCCGTTTGATTGAGTGAATGAAGACCAGCAATTGTTTTGTATCAATGTATGTTTTTCAGTTTAAAAGCATTTAAAAGTTAGCTGGTTTGCAAATTGTACAAACTTATGATTGAAGTTTTATGTCTGTCTAAACGGAAAGTGTGTACACATGAGTAGTTGCATGCTTGTAAAGTACATTCCATGTCTTTTTGTAGGTAACTCTTATACATATTCGTATATGAGTATGAAAGGCACGTTTATATGATTTTATGTAAAGACATATGAATGCCAGTCTGTAATACGTGATTCTTTTTGTCTGAATGTGTGTATAAATTTGTCTTCTTGAAAGTGAATGCAAGGTGGTTTGTGTGTTTACATGTGCTTGTATTTTAAAGGTCAGCAGAACTAATAAGTGAAATCTTTGCATGTATGTAAGCAAAACTTGCGTGTGTGTCTATTTATGTAAACTGTATGTATCTATGTAAAAGTGTACAATTTTTTGCATGTATAAATGTAATTAATCATATATGTACACACTGTTTGTGTGTATTCATTTGAGTATTTAGAAGTTATGTATATTTGTATGTTTTTATGTAAATAAGAATTCTCGAATGCCAGTCCGTTTGATTGAGTGAATGAAGACCAGCAATTGTTTTGTATCAATGTATATTTTTCAGTTTACAATTATTTTAGAATTTGCTTGTTTGCTAATTGTTCAAACTTATGATTGAAGTTTTATGTCTGTCTAAACGGAAAGGGTGTACACATGAGTAGTTGCATGCTTGTAAAGTAAATTCTATGTCTTTTTGTAGGTAAGTACTTATACATATTCGTATATGAGTATGAAAGGCACGTTTATATGATTTTGTGTAAAGACATATGAATGCCAGTCTGTAATACGTGATTCTTTTTGTCTGAATGTGTGTATAAATTTGTCTTCTTGAAAGTGAATGCAAGGTGGTTTGTGTGTTTACATGTGCTTGTATTTTAAAGGTCAGCAGAACTAATAAGTGAAATCTTTGCATGTATGTAAGCAAAACTTGCGTGTGTGTCTATTTATGTAAACTGTATGTATCTATGTAAAAGTGTACAATTTTTTGCATGTATAACTGTAATTAATCATATATGTACATACTGTTTGTGTGTATTCATTTGAGTATTTAGAAGTTATGTATATTTGTATGTTTTTCTGTAAATAAGAATTCTCGAATGCCAGTCCGTTTGATTGAGTGAATGAAGACCAGCAATTGTTTTGTATCAATGTATGTTTTTCAGTTTAAAAGCATTTAAAAGTTAGCTGGTTTGCAAATTGTAAAAACTTATGATTGAAGTTTTATGTCTGTCTAAACGGAAAGTGTGTACACATGAGTAGTTGCATGCTTTTAAAGTACATTCCATGTCTTTTTGTAGGTAAGTACTTATACATATTCGTATATGAGTATGAAAGGCACGTTTATATGATTTTATGTAAAGACATATGAATGCCAGTCTGTAATACGTGATTCTTTTTGTCTGAATGTGTGAAGAGAATGCAAGTTGGTTTGTGTGTTAACATGTGTTTGTATTTCAAAGGTCAGCAGAACTAATAAGTAAAATCTTTGCATGTATGTAAGCAAACTTTGCGTTTGCGTGTGTATCTATTTATGTAAACTGTATGTATCTATGTAAAAGTGTACCATTTTTTGCATGTATAACTGTAATTAATCATATATGTACATACTGTTTGTGTGTATTCAATTGAGTATTTAGAAGTTATGTATATTTGTATGTTTTTCTTTAAATAAGAATTCTCGAATGCCAGTCCGTTTGATTGAGTGAATGAAGACCAGCAATTGTTTTGTATCAATGTATGTTTTTCAGTTTAAAAGCATTTAAAAGTTAGCTGGTTTGCAAATTGTACAAACTTATGATTGAAGTTTTATGTCTGTCTAAACGGAAAGGGTGTACACATGAGTAGTTGCATGCTTGTAAAGTACATTCTATGTCTTTTTGTAGGTAAGTACTTATACATATTCGTATATGAGTATGAAAGGCACGTTTATATGATTTTGTGTAAAGACATATGAATGCCAGTCTGTAATACGTGATTCTTTTTGTCTGAATGTGTGTATAAATTTGTCTTCTTGAAAGTGAATGCAAGGTGGTTTGTGTGTTTACATGTGCTTGTATTTTAAAGGTCAGCAGAACTAATAAGTGAAATCTTTGCATGTATGTAAGCAAAACTTGCGTGTGTGTCTATTTATGTAAACTGTATGTATCTATGTAAAAGTGTACAATTTTTTGCATGTATAAATGTAATTAATCATATATGTACACACTGTTTGTGTGTATTCATTTGAGTATTTAGAAGTTATGTATATTTGTATGTTTTTATGTAAATAAGAATTCTCAAATGCCAGTCCGTTTGATTGAGTGAATGAAGACCAGCAATTATTTTGTATCAATGTATATTTTTCAGTTTAAAATTATTTTAGAATTTGCTTGTTTGCTAATTGTTCAAACTTATGATTGAAGTTTTATGTCTGTCTAAACGGAAAGGGTGTACACATGAGTAGTTGCATGCTTGTAAAGTACATTCTATGTTTTTTTGTAGGTAAGTACTTATACATATTCGTATATGAGTATGAAAGGCACGTTTATATGATTTTATATAAAGACATATGAATGCCAGTCTGTAATACGTGTCTCTTTTTGTCTGAATGTGTGTATAAATTTGTCTTCTTGAAAGTGAATGCAAGGTGGTTTGTGTGTTTACATGTGCTTGTATTTTAAAGGTCAGCAGAACTAATAAGTGAAATATTTGCATGTATGTAAGCAAAACTTGCGTGTGTGTCTATTTATGTAAACTGTATGTATCTATGTAAAAGTGTACAATTTTTTGCATGTATAACTGTAATTAATCATATATATACATACTGTTTGTGTGTATTCATTTGAGTATTTAGAAGTTATGTATATTTGTATGTTTTTATGTAAATAAGAATTCTCGAATGCCAGTCCGTTTGATTGAGTGAATGAAGACCAGCAATTGTTTTGTATCAATGTATATTTTTCAGTTCAAAAGCTTTTAAAATCTAGCTGGTTTGCAAATTATACAAACTTATGATTGAAGTTTTATGTCTGTCTAAACGGAAAGTGTGTACACATGAGTAGTTGCATGCTTGTTAAGTACATTTTATGTCTTTTTGTAGGTAAGTACTTATACATATTCGTATATGAGTATGAAAGACACGTTTATATGATTTTATGTAAAGACATATGAATGCCAGTCTGTAATACGTGATTCTTTTTGTCTGAATGTGTGAAGAGAATGCAAGTTGGTTTGTGTGTTAACATGTGTTTGTATTTCAAAGGTCAGCAGAACTAATAAGTAAAATCTTTGCATGTATGTAAGCAAACTTTGCGTTTGCGTGTGTATCTATTTATGTAAACTGTACGTATCTATGTAAAAGTGTACCATTTTTTGCATGTATAACTGTAATTAATCATATATGTACATACTGTTTGTGTGTATTCAATTGAGTATTTAGAAGTTATGTATATTTGTATGTTTTTCTGTAAATAAGAATTCTCGAATGCCAGTCCGTTTGATTGAGTGAATGAAGACCAGCAATTGTTTTGTATCAATGTATGTTTTTCAGTTTAAAAGCATTTAAAAGTTAGCTGGTTTGCAAATTGTACAAAGTTATGATTGAAGTTTTATGTCTGTCTAAACGGAAAGTGTGTACACATGAGTAGTTGCATGCTTTTAAGGTACATTCCATGTCTTTTTGTAGGTAAGTACTTATACATATTCGTATATGAGTATGAAAGGCACGTTTATATGATTTTATGTAAAGACATATGAATGCCAGTCTGTAATACGTGATTCTTTTTGTCTGAATGTGTGAAGAGAATGCAAGTTGGTTTGTGTGTTAACATGTGTTTGTATTTCAAAGGTCAGCAGAACTAATAAGTAAAATCTTTGCATGTATGTAAGCAAACTTTGCGTTTGCGTGTGTATCTATTTATGTAAACTGTATGTATCTATGTAAAAGTGTACCATTTTTTGCATGTATAACTGTAATTAATCATATATGTACATACTGTTTGTGTGTATTCAATTGAGTATTTAGAAGTTATGTATATTTGTATGTTTTTCTGTAAATAAGAATTCTCGAATGCCAGTCCGTTTGATTGAGTGAATGAAGACCAGCAATTGTTTTGTATCAATGTATGTTTTTCAGTTTAAAAGCATTTAAAAGTTAGCTGGTTTGCAAATTGTACAAACTTATGATTGAAGTTTTATGTCTGTCTAAACGGAAAGTGTGTACACATGAGTAGTTGCATGCTTTTAAAGTACATTCCATGTCTTTTTGTAGGTAAGTACTTATACATATTCGTATATGAGTATGAAAGGCACGTTTATATGATTTTATGTAAAGACATATGAATGCCAGTCTGTAATACGTGATTCTTTTTGTCTGAATGTGTGAAGAGAATGCAAGTTGATTTGTGTGTTAACATGTGTTTGTATTTCAAAGGTCAGCAGAACTAATAAGTAAAATCTTTGCATGTATGTAAGCAAACTTTGCGTTTGCGTGTGTATCTATTTATGTAAACTGTATGTATCTATGTAAAAGTGTACCATTTTTTGCATGTATAACTGTAATTAATCATATATGTACATACTGTTTGTGTGTATTCATTTGAGTATTTAGAAGTTATGTATATTTGTATGTTTTTATGTAAATAAGAATTCTCGAATGCCAGTCCGTTTGATTGAGTGAATGAAGACCAGCAATTGTTTTGTATCAATGTATATTTTTCAGTTTACAATTATTTTAGAATTTGCTTGTTTGCTAATTGTTCAAACTTATGATTGAAGTTTTATGTCTGTCTAAACGGAAAGGGTGTACACATGAGTAGTTGCATGCTTGTAAAGTACATTCTATGTCTTTTTGTAGGTAAGTACTTATACATATTCGTATATGAGTATGAAAGGCACGTTTATATGATTTTGTGTAAAGACATATGAATGCCAGTCTGTAATACGTGATTCTTTTTGTCTGAATGTGTGTATAAATTTGTCTTCTTGAAAGTGAATGCAAGGTGGTTTGTGTGTTTACATGTGCTTGTATTTTAAAGGTCAGCAGAACTAATAAGTGAAATCTTTGCATGTATGTAAGCAAAACTTGCGTGTGTGTCTATTTATGTAAACTGTATGTATCTATGTAAAAGTGTACAATTTTTTGCATGTATAAATGTAATTAATCATATATGTACACACTGTTTGTGTGTATTCATTTGAGTATTTAGAAGTTATGTATATTTGTATGTTTTTATGTAAATAAGAATTCTCGAATGCCAGTCCGTTTGATTGAGTGAATGAAGACCAGCAATTGTTTTGTATCAATGTATATTTTTCAGTTTACAATTATTTTAGAATTTGCTTGTTTGCTAATTGTTCAAACTTATGATTGAAGTTTTATGTCTGTCTAAACGGAAAGGGTGTACACATGAGTAGTTGCATGCTTGTAAAGTACATTCTATGTCTTTTTGTAGGTAAGTACTTATACATATTCGTATATGAGTATGAAAGGCACGTTTATATGATTTTGTGTAAAGACATATGAATGCCAGTCTGTAATACGTGATTCTTTTTGTCTGAATGTGTGTATAAATTTGTCTTCTTGAAAGTGAATGCAAGGTGGTTTGTGTGTTTACATGTGCTTGTATTTTAAAGGTCAGCAGAACTAATAAGTGAAATCTTTGCATGTATGTAAGCAAAACTTGCGTGTGTGTCTATTTATGTAAACTGTATGTATCTATGTAAAAGTGTACAATTTTTTGCATGTATAACTGTAATTAATCATATATATACATACTGTTTGTGTGTATTCATTTGAGTATTTAGAAGTTATGTATATTTGTATGTTTTTATGTAAATAAGAATTCTCGAATGCCAGTCCGTTTGATTGAGTGAATGAAGACCAGCAATTGTTTTGTATCAATGTATATTTTTCAGTTCAAAAGCTTTTAAAAGTTAGCTGGTTTGCAAATTATACAAACTTATGATTGAAGTTTTATGTCTGTCTAAACGGAAAGTGTGTACACATGAGTAGTTGCATGCTTGTTAAGTACATTTTATGTCTTTTTGTAGGTAAGTACTTATACATATTCGTATATGAGTATGAAAGACACGTTTATATGATTTTATGTAAAGACATATGAATGCCAGTCTGTAATACGTGATTCTTTTTGTCTGAATGTGTGTATAAATTTGTCTTGAAAGTGAATGCAAGGTGTTTTGTGTGTTTACATGTGCTTGTATTTTAAAGGTCAGCAGAACTAATAAGTGAAATCTTTGCATGTATGTAAGCAAAACTTGCGTGGGTGTCTATTTATGTAAACTGTATGTATCTATGTAAAAGTGTACAAATTTTTGTATGTATAAATGTACTTAATCATGTATGCACGTACTATTTGTGTGTATTCATTTGAGTATTTAGAAGTTTGTATGTTTTCAAATGTATATTTGTATGTTTTTATATAAGTAAGAATTCTTGAATGCATGTCCGCTTGATTGAGTGAATGAAGACCAGCAATTATTTTGTATCAATGTATATTTTTCAGTTTAAAATTATTTTAGAGTTTGCTTGTTTGCTAATTGTTCAAACTTATGATCGAGTCTTAGCTTGAGTCATAGCATGCTTGTATAGTACGAACCATGTCTGTTTGTAGTTAAGTACTTATGCATTTTCGTATATGAGTATGAAAGGCACGTTTATATGATTGTATGTAAAGACGTATGAATGCCAGTCTCTAATACTTGACTCTTTTTGTCTGAATGTGTGTATATATTCGTCTTGAAAGTGCAAAGTGAAAATAAGCTGGATTGTGTGTTTAAATGTGGTTCAATTGTAAAGGTCAGCAGAAATATTTAATCAAAATCTTTGCTTGTGTAAAAGCAAAATTTTCGTATAATTGGTTGCAGGTTTAAAAGCATGTAAGCAAGTATGTAAAATTTGTTTGTATGGTAGTTTATTTGCATTCTTCTTATGAATAAGACTATGTACGTTTGTATTCATACCTTTATGTAAGACTTCATTTTTGACTGTTTGTATGTATAGAAGTTTTTTGCATATATGTATGTAATTTTGTACGTATGGTTGTATGAATGTCTCTAAGTAACTTTATATATGTATGTATATAAGTAAGTTTGTATGTTTGTATCTATGTATGCATGTATGTATGTGTTTATGTAAGTTTGTACTTATGTATACATGTATGTATGTTTGTTTTATTCAGTAAGTGTGTACGTAATTGTTTTTGTATGTAATGTTGCATGATTAACCTTATGTAAGTAATTAATTGTGTATGAATAAACGTATGTTTGTAATAAAATACGCATGACTGTTTCTTGTGAGTATGCATTTAAGTTTGCAACTTATGAAAATGTGTTTATGTTTTTTATGTTTACAAGTACGCAGCTTTATATGTTTGGTGGGGGTATATATGTTTGAGTTTAGTTGTAATCGTTTATTTTATTTCATATAAAATTATATATGTAACTCAATCCAAATCTTTCTTATCTTTCTTCTTAAGTTTCTCGAATATTCTAGAATAATCAACCAGACACTATAATGACATTTTTTTTCATTTTCTTGATTTGCAAAACAATTTGATATTTTTTTTAAAAAAAAATTCCGCGAAATATTTGATCTTCCAGGTATCCTCATTATGAACTTTTCACTTAGAAAAAATGGCCTATGTTGCATTGATAATTTCAATTTATCTGCAGTCAATGATTAGGAAAAATGTTTCAAAATTGTAACAAGAAAGATCAGTTTTCAAGTTTTCACAAAATTTTGTCGATGGAAGCATCAAACAACAAGTCCAATTGGAGACAGCATGGAGCCCAAAGTGTTTGATGAACTGTTGCTCATAGAGGTAAAAATTACGATAAGAAACTTATTAGAAAAAATTTATGGTTTATTGAGGAAAATCCTTGATCGTGCAGACATGCGGCTTGTAGAGCTGAAGACGGTAAGCGAGCAAAGTCTCAGTGACAGGTACTGTATATTTGAAGGATGATTGATCAATCTCTAAAAACCACAAATTTTTAATGATTTTCATTTGAAAAATTATAATTTTGAACCAAAGTTATAAACCCACAGAAGTGAAGCAATCGTGTAATCAGACAAACCGTCAGTGCCACTTTTTTAAATTCAAGATTTATTTAGTCGATAGAGCTTTTTATGAAATAGTTCAAAATGCTTACGCCTTTTTTCTCTGAAATGAATAGCAAGTCTTTCTGCATTGAGGCTGAAAATTTTAATTCCTCAAAGGAAAACTGTCTAACAAACTTTTTATTGTCAAATTAAACATGTCTTTGTTAGCCGTTCTAGCGTAAGATAACACAACATAATTGACGTTTATCGAAATGCATTGAAACTACAAAATGGCACTTACAAGTTTTCGGAAACTGCTGTAGCCAAATTGGTGTGAAAGCGTTGTTTAGTGTGAAACAGCTATCATCCTGACGGAATCCGAAGATTCAGGTAGAGTGTTGATGATAAGGCTTGATTTTTTGTCTTAAAAATTCAAACAACTAACCGGTTTTCGAAGACATGTTTTGTTAATAGAGAAGACAAATATCGATGCAAAAATGAGAAGAAATATCATGATGCGAACTGTTTTGATACTGCTAGTAGTGATCACCTCAAACATATATTAAAAGAAAGGTTGAACTCTTGATAACACAATTAGTTGCAGATGAAAAATCAAATATTTTGGTCAAAAAGCCACCGTATTTTGAGAGACAATAGCGTAATCATGGAAACATTCAAAAGATCAAGTTTATATAAAAAAACTCGAAATTTAATTTGTTGAACAGAGGGTTAATCAATGATAATAACTGATAGCGCTTCAAAATTTTGAATAGAAAGCTCTTGCAAAAACCAGTTTGAACCTAATTAGAAGATACTGAGAACAGTTGACTAGATTGTAGTATCAAATTAAAAATTATTTAATTGCATATTCTTTTAATGGAAAAATCAAAAATTTGGGATGCTCAAATTATAACTCCGAACTCATATCAAGGTTTGAGTTTGTATCCATAACTTGTCTTAGTTTGTGTTCAGTCTTTCCCGATTGAATTTGCTCTAATTTGAATAACTGCTTGCCTTAAAAGACGCAAATAAGTTTTCACCTGCTTTATTCGATGGTTACTCTGTTCTGTCTATAAATTGGCACACAAATAACAGTTTTCCCCCAGTTTCTAGGTCTGCTTTGATGAATACTTTCAAAATTTCTGTTAGCACAAAAAATTTAATAAGATATACTAAACGTTTTCTAGAAGCCCCGAAAATTGTTTTCTTTTTATTATAAAAAGTGATATACGCAAGTCTTAGAAATGTCTGCAGCAAAATTAATCGGCACTTTTGGCTTTCATCAGTGTTCTCGTTTTTCAAGATCTTTACCCACTTCAACTTATTAGCTCTTTCAACCTTTCTATAAAATCAAAGCTTTTGTCATAGATTTTAGACGTTTTTTCAGTCTTCTGTAGACACGGAAAATGGTAGTGTCGAAACTTTCAAGCCAATTTCATTATTTTAGATTTTTCATTGTTTCGTAATTTTTCTTTGTTTTTACCTTCATTTGGCTGAACGAATTTTTTTCATTCTTATTTCGGTCAAATTGATTATTAATTTTTAACTAAATAGAGGTGGCGGCCGCCGCACTTGACGAATTTTGCTTTCTTCGAGATTCAGCAATAAAACATGCAATTTTGAAGAAAATCGTTCACCGCAGCCAACAGTTAAGCTACGCTTTCAAAATTGTGTGCTTTCCTATATACCATATAGTTTGGTCGCATATAATAAGTATTTAACGTCATTTTACATGTAAACAAACCAATACCCCCAAACTTTAGAAGGGAAAACATGCACCGACCAAAATTAATTCCATTCCCGTTTCCACAATGTTCAGTAGGAATACTCAATATTATACCGAAGTTTTACATGAGGACTATTAGGTATAAAATTAAACATGGTGACAATTAGGATTATTACATAGTGACCATTAGGTATAAAATTATACATGGTGACAATTAGGATTTTTACATGGTGACCATTGCTGATCATTTAATACATGGTGACCATTATGATTTATACCTAATGGTCATCCATGTATGACGACCCCCCCCCCCAATCCTAACGCACTATATGCATACTACTGCTGCACATCGAAAAAAAAATTGAAATAATTTTGATTGATACCAATTTAGTTGAATCATTCGCCTGCTAAACAAGATAAACCGTCGTTTCAATCAAAATATATTTGCATGGTTCAGAGGAAATTGCCGTCTAAGTTTACGTGAGTTTGCTTTCGAAATTTACTGGATTTTGCTTCGCATGATTTGCGACAAATCATAAGCATAGAAAGACAATTAAGCCGGCAGAAAATGAGTTGAAACCACTTTGCCAAAAAAAATCTAAAATTAGATCTACCAAAAAGTTCATACGTTTGTCTTAATTGAAATGAATTTTGAGGATAATGCAAAGAAAGGCGACTGCTAGCATAGAAACAAAAACTACTGAGCGGTAAGTAAGTCGACAAAACTTAGACGGACACGCGTTGAAGCAAAAAAAATATGCAGAAGAAAAACTTTGAGCTTTGAGCATCAAAAAAATTAAATCATTCTCCCTCTTTTCGTAAGCTGGAAAAAAACATGAATAATAAAATGAATCATAAAAATCGAAGTTTTTAAAATTGGGACCAATGAGAAGCATCAGTTTTGAAGATAGCACGTATTTAAAATGCTAACTTTTAAACGCAAATCCGACCAAAATTATTGTTCCGACTTTCGAAGAAAACGGAATATTTATGCTCGGTGTGATTTTTTATTCAGTCAAATTTCGCCGATCGAAATAAAAGTTTTCAAAATTTTTTTAATACCATATTGAAGATATTGACTTTTTGATTTGAAATCTTTGAAGATATTCTACCTCTGATTATTTTTTATAAAGTTCGGGGGGTTTGAAAATTGCTAAATTGGCCATGTTCTGGAATAAATTATGCGCTCTTTCAAGAGTTTTTTCATAATGGTGAGAGCGTAACGCGAATTATTTATGCGTGTTGAATTATCCCGGCACAACAAAATTGTTCCAAATTGAATTGAGGCTAGATATTTGGTCGTATTAATTTCGTACGACTCAAAATTTTACGCTTTGATATTGTCCAAAATTTATAGGTTTTCAATATTTTCTTTTCACAAAATTATTCGATATGAATACAGGAACAGTCGGAACATTCAGGGCTTTGCTCTGGTCTACAAGTAGTTTTGTTTGATCTAAAATAGCTTATGTTGACATCGGAAATCAACTTTCCACTCATTTCAGAGCGTAAAAGCTGTGTTAGAAGTTTTTTTTAAGTTAAAAGCACCGTTTTTTTTAAAACCAATTTAGGCGATCAGGCAATAAGCGCGCAATTTTGGCATGAGGTAAAATTTTTCCTAAAGTCCACGCAGACTATGCTTCTCACAAGATTAATAAATAAAACTGAAACCTGCAGTAGAATCATTCGCCTGCTGATCCTCAAGAGGAAAATATTTCTTCAATTTGACAGGAGCTGCTCCCACTCCTCGCACCACTAACAAATGAGTCTTTTCAGTCTCCTCACTCTCCAAATGATGCAGGAACTTCAAATTATCTCCGTAAATGATATAAATTGAATAAGAGAACTCCGAAATTTCATCTCCGGAATCGAGTCCACTTTGGGAGCCTCGAGTTGAGTCACTTCTACGAAAGCGGGGCTTTTTGAATTTCTCTTCGCCGGCTTTTCTCGTGACTTCTTCAGTGATGACGGCTTCATTGAGACACTTCAATAACATACCTAGCCAAAGCAGGCATGCTTGATGTGCAAGGCTATGATTTTGTTAGCCATTTTGAAAGAACAAATTTTTAGAGACTGGTTTTAGTAAATATGCCTTCAAAACAAAAAATAATCGTTTTCTGTGCCAGTTCAGAAAGTTGCGACGCTCTACCTTGATGCACACCAAAGGCGATATCTTTCAATGTTTTCAAAAATAACTTTTTGCGTTATCCGCTCTCTGAATTTAAGAATCAAAACTTGGGGCTGTTCTAAGGTTACAGAATGTAGTTACAACCTCAAATATCACTGTTAGAACCTCGAATAACTTCTAGTTAAACTCTAAGTGATTAACTTGTCTTCTAGTGAGTAATAATACATTCTCTGCATAAAGCGTCACTTGGTAGGAATTCATAATACGATATTGACTTTTTGTCTGACCAGCTTCTCCCATTTTCTAGAATCACAATATGTGCCAGACAAAGACAAAAACTTAGAAAAGTTGCTCAAAAAGCGAACAGTTTAGCAAGTTTCTCAAAACTTGAAAACAAGACTTTGCTTTTAGTATAAGGATTTGCGGAGTTTTGTAGAGCTCAGCAAACTAAGAAACTAAAACGGCCAAATAAAGAGCAGATCGACAAAATCCTCCTTCCTCCCCTCCCGCTAATGTCTTAGTTGCGCGCGTATACGGTTTGAGTTTTTTTTAGCTTCAAGAGGGTATCATACTTAATCACTCACCCTTTTCATCATTCGGCAACAGGCTGCCTCGGCGAGACAGTTCATCAAAATTAGACCCATGTATAACTTCGAACACACAGTTTGGCCGCTTAATCGTCAGTCGGAACAACTCAATAACACGCTGTCTACAAGGCCAAGGTAATGTTCTGTTGCAGTCGAACAGTTTAATGAGTAATGGTTTTTCAAGTTGACTTGAAACTTCGGGGTTGCAAAAATCTGCCTCGCAATATTGAACACTCATTGAACCATAAGTACAAAACGAGCTTCTTTTGTAAGCAAGTGGTCAACTGTAATCTTTGTTTAGTTTGAATTATAAGAAAACATCATCTAGCAAACAATGGTTAAATGACAAAAACAAATTGTGAATCCAATTACGAACTTGAGCTCATAAGTTGGACTCGCTGAATATTGATAACATTTGATTAAGGCGTACTCAAAGATCCTAATTAAGATTTTGAGACAATTCCGGTTTTCGTTACCACGATAGCTCACAACAGAATCAATTAAGGTAGCCGGTTGCTGCGCATGTAGCACAGAGTTTTCCCATCACCATGATTTATGTAACGTAATTCAAAATTAATGGAAACTTGAAGAAAAAAATTTTTTTGCTAAATTTGTTGTTTTAACCCTAGGAACATTCCTCGAGGTAGTCAAAAACAAGAAAAAAAATACCGTACGCCAAAGCTTTTTTTACGCCATAGAACAACCTTATGCCATAGAACAACAACTACAAAAAAGAAAAATTTTCCCAAAAGCAAAAACGCGCGACGAAAACTAGCCAAAGATGACAGCTCTCTTTGATATATCTAGCTGTGTTTTGCATCCCCGTTAACTATTCATGTCGAGTCATTCGCTAAGCCATAGCCACAATGCGTTAAAATTTGTAGTCAAGGTCCCATTTTTCGAGATTTCACATTATCTCGTTGGTGTTCCGACCATTGAAAATGAGGACGAACTTTGTATACGGTGTTTCAATTTTTATTTTCCACAAAAAACCCGGTACCACAAATAATCATCGGATTGGGTCGAGTTATACATCATATTAAAAACCTTTCAGTCGTGATTCAAACAAAATTAAAACTTTTTAAAAAAATTTTCCCGGATTTGAGAAAATATGGTTGGAAATTTTAGCGGTTTAGTCTTATTTCGAGCGAGTAACGCCATTGAGTAACGTTCATTATAAAAAAAACTGACCTTTAGGTTCAGATACATTAATTTTTTTCAGCGGAAAACTTCATTTTAAACTTTTTTAAGCGCCTCCTTGGCAATAAAAACTTCTTAAAAGACGAAAAAACATTGTGCAGAAAAACCAGAAAATAGTTTTGAAATTTTTTTTCAGAATTTTTTCAAAATGCTGTTTTTGTCTGTTAATCATTTTTTGAAGCCAAATTTTCACAATTATGCCTAAATGTCTAATTTTAACCGCGTTTGTGTAGTTCTCTTATCACACCATGGACAAAAAACCACACTAAAAAGAAAAAACACTTTTGTATATTTTTGTAAATATGGTAGGAAAATTCTGGGCCACTTGCATAGAACTGAATGTCCTTGCGATTTTGTATGTATTTTTTAACACCAAAATAATTTTCTTTTGCGCCTCAAAAAATAAACAAAATCAATTAATTTATGAAAAACGCTCAGTATTTTGAACTTCAGTGAGTTTATATTTAGGTTTATAAAACGATATGTTGTAGTATTAACTAGCAACGTCATTACTTTACACTTGCACGGGCCATTCTTGTGTAATCCATAAAGACCACAATGAGGGTCTTTACGGTAATAATAAATATGGTATTTTTATTTTGGTAATAATGTACTCGCCGAGGTTTCTGATTTTAGGTATTTAGGAATTCAAATGGACAACAGACACAAAATTGAAAGTCATATTGATAATATTTGTGGTAAATTGCCAAATTTAACGGTTTGTTATTCAAGGGTAGAAACTGTTTCTCGAAAAATGTGCTGATTAAACTTTATAACAGCTATGCAAAGCCACTCATTTCTTACAGTTTAATTGCATTTGGTGCAACATCAAAAAGCCTATTAGAAAAAACATTTGTGATGCAAAAACGTATTTTTAGAACTGTTTTTTTTTTCAAGAGAAATTTTGAGCATGCCTCATATATCCTATATTCGTTTGAGATCGACACCGTTTTTGACTTATATTTCAGACAAATATTCAAAGAAACTTTTAATCAACTTCGTGGTAAAACTCCCGTTGAAACTTTTATTTGGAATCTCTAAATAATCGTGGGGTTACTCGGGCCTCTATGGCAAAAACTTTACCAAGCATAAAAACTAGAACACAAATAATGCAGCTTTCATGGAAAAATGTGTCTCTTAAAAGTTATAATTTTTGAAATCAAACGAGTTGATACCAGATAACCTTAACCAATATAGGTTTTCAATATTTTCTTTTCCCAAAATTATTCGATATGAATACAGGAACAGTCGGAACATTCAGGGCTTTGCTCTGGTCTACAAGTAGTTTTGTTTGATCTAAAATAGCTTATGTTGACATGGGAAATCAACTTTCCACTCATTTCATAGCGTAAAAGCTGTGTTAGAAATTTTTTTAGCTTAAAAGCACCGTTTTTTTAAAACCAATTTAGGCGATCAGGCAATAAGCGCGCAATTTTGGCATGGGGTAAAATTTTTCCTAAAAACCACGCAGACTATACTTCTCACAAGATTAATAAATAAAACTGAAACCTGCAGTAGAATCATTCGCCTGCTGATCCTCAAGAGGAAAACATTTCTTCAATTTGACAGGAGCTGCTCCCACTCCTCGCACCACTAACAAATGAGTCTTTTCAGTCTCCTCACTCTCCAAATGATGCAGGAACTTCAAATTATCTCCGTAAATGATATAAATTGAATAAGAGAACTCGAAATTTCATCTCCGGAATCGAGTCCACTATGGGAGCCTCGAGTTGAGTCACTTCTACGAAAGCGGGGCTTTTTGAATTTCTCTTCGCCGGCTTTTCTCGTGACTTCTTCAGTGATGACGGCTTCATTGAGACACTTCAATAACATACCTAGCCAAAGCAGGCATGCTTGATGTGCAAGGCTATGATTTTGTTAGCCATTTTGAAAGAACAAATTTTTAGAGACTGGTTTTGGTAAATATGCCTTCAAAATAAAAAATAATCGTTTTCTGTGCCAGTTCAGAAAGTTGCGACGCTCTACCTTGATGCACACCAAAGGCGATATCTTTCAATGTTTTCAAAAATAACTTTTTGCGTTATCCGGTCACTGAATTTAAGAATCAAACTTGGGGCCGTTCTAAGGTTACAGAATGTAGTTACAACCTCAGATATCACTGTTAGAACCTCGAATAACTTCTAGTTAAACTCTAAGTGATCAGCTTGTCTTCTAGTGAGTAATAATACATTCTCTGAATAAAGCGTCATTTGGTAGGAACTCATAATACGATATTGACTTTTTGTCTGACCAGCTTCTCCCATTTTCTAGAATCACAATATGTGCCAAACAAAGACAAAAACTTAGAATAGTTGCTCAAAAAGCGAACAGTTTAGCCTGTTTCTCAAAACTTGAAAACAAGACTTTGTTTTTTTAGTTGCGCGCGTATACTGTTTGAGTTTTTTTTAGCTTCAAGAGAGTATCTTACTTAACTACTCACCCTTTTCATCATTCGGCAACAGGCTGCCTCGGCGAGACAGTTCATCAAAATTAGACCCATGTATAAATTCGAACACACAGTTTGGCCGTTTAATCGTCAGTTGGAACAACTCAATAACCCGCTGTCTACAAGGCCAAGGTAATGCTCTGTTGCAGTCGATCAGTTTAATGAGTAATGGTTTTTCAAGTTGACTTGAAACTTCGGGGTTGCAAAAATCTGCCTCGCAATATTGAACACTCAATGAACCATAAGTACAAAACGAGCTTCTTTTGTAAGCAAGTGGTCAACTGTAATCTTTGTTTAGTTTGAATTATAAGAAAACATCATCTTTGTGAATCCAATTACGAATTTGAGCTCATAAGTTGGACTCGCTGAATACTGATAACATTTGATTAAGGCGTACTCAAAGATCCTAATTAAGATTTTGAGACAATTCCGGTTTTTGTTACCACGATAGTTCACAACAGAATCAATTAAGGTAGCCGGTTGCTGCGCATGTAGCACAGAGTTTTCCCATCACCATGACTTATGTAACGTAATTCAAAATTAATGGAAACTTGAAGAAAAAAATTTTTTTGCTAAATTTGTTGTTTTAACCATAGGAGCATTCCTCGAGGTAGTCAAAAACAAGAAAGAAAAAAACACCCTACGCCATAGCTTTTTTTACGCCATAGAACAACCTTATGCCATAGAACAACAACTAGAAAAAAGAAAAACTTTCCCAAAAGCAAAAACGCGCGACGAAAACTAGCCAAAGATGACAGCTCTCTTTGATATATCTAGCTGTGTTTTGCATCCCCGTTAAATATTCATAACGAGTCACTCGCTAAGCCATCGCCACAATGCGTTACAATTCGTAGTCAAGGTATCATTTTTCGAGATTTCACATTATCTCGTTTGTGTTCCGACCATTGAAAATGAGGACGAACTTTGTATACGGTGTTTCAATTTTTATTTTCCACAAAAAACCCGGTACCACAAATAATCATCGGATTGGGTCGAGTTATACATCATATTAAAAACCTTTCAGTCGTGATTCAAACAAAATTAAAACTTTTGTAAAAAAATTTTCTCGGAGTTGAGAAAATATGGTTGGAAATTTTAGCGATTTAGTCTTATTTCGAGAGAGTAACGCCATTGAGTAACGTTCATTATAAAAAAAACTGACCTTTAGGTTCAGATACATTAAATTTCTTTAGCGGAAAACTTCATTTTGAACTTTTTTAAGCGCCTCCTTGGCAATAAGAACTTCTTAAAAGACGAAAAAACATTGTGCAGCAAAACCAGAAAATAAGTTTGAAATTTTTTTTCAGAACTTTTTCAAAATGCTATTTTTGTCTGTTAATCACTTTTTGAAGCCAAATTTTCACGATTATGCCTAACTGTCTAATTTTAACAGCGTTTGTGTAGTTCTCTTATCACACCATGGACAAAAAAACCACACTAAAAAGAAAAAAAAACACTTTTGTATATTTTTATAAATATGGAAGGAAAATTCTGGGCCACTTGCATAGAACGGACTGTCCTTGCAATTTTATATGTTTTTTTAACACCCAAATAATTTTCTTTTGCGCCTCAAAAAATAAACAAAATCAATTAATTTATGAAAAACGCTCAGTATTTTGAACTTCAGTGAGTTTATATTTAGGTTATAAAATGATATGTTGTAGTATTAACTAGCAACGTCATTACTTTACACTTGCACGGGCCATTCTTGTGTAATCCATAAAGACCACAATGAGGGTCTTTATGGTAATAATAATTATGGTATTTTTATTTTGGTAATAATGTACTCGACGAGGTTTCTGATTTTAGGTATTTCGGAATTCAAATGGACAACAGACTCAAATTTGAAAGTCATATTAATAATATTTGTGGTAAATTAGCTAAATTTAACGGCTTGTTATTCAAGGGTAGAAACTGTTTCTCGAAAAATGTGCTGGTTAAACTTTATAACAGCTATGCAAAGCCACTCATTTCTTACGGTTTAATTGCATTTGGTGCAACATCAAAAAGCCTATTAGAAAAAACATTTGTGATGCAAAAACGTATTTTTAGAACTGTTTCTTTTTTCAAGAGAAGATTTGAGCATGCCTCATATATCCTACATTCGTTTGAGATTGACACCGTTTTTGACTAATATTCCAGACAAATATTCAAAGAAACTTTTAATCAACTTCGTGGTAAAACTCCCGTTGAAACTTTTAATTTGGAATCTCTAAATAATCGTCGGGTTACTCGGGCCTCTATGGCAAAAACTTTGCCAAGCATGAAAACTAGAACACAAATAATGCAGCGTTCATGGAAAAATGTGTCTCTCAAAAGTTATAATTTTTGAAATCAAACGAGCTGATACCAGATAACCTAAACCAATATAAGTTTTCAATATTTTCTTTCCCCAAAATTATTCGATATGAATACAGGAACAGTCGGAACATTCAGGGCTTTGCTCTGGTCTACAAGTAGTTTTGTTTGATCTAAAATAGCTTATGTTGACATCGGAAATCAACTTTCCACTCATTTCAGAGCGTAAAAGCTGTGTTAGAAATATTTTTTAACTTAAAAGCACCGTTTTTTTTAAAACCAATTTAGGCGATCAGGAAATAAGCGCGCAATTTTGGCATGCGGTAAAATTTTTCCTAAAATCCACGCAGACTATACTTCTCACAAGATTAATAAATAAAACTGAAACCTGCAGTAGAATCATTCGCCTGCTGATCCTCAAGAGGAAAATATTTCTTCAATTTGACAGGAGCTGCTCTCACTCCTCGCACCACTAACAAATGAGTCTTTTCAGTCTCCTCATTTTCCAAATGATGCAGGAACTTCAAACTATCTCCGTGAATGATATAAATTGAATAAGAGAACTCCGAAATTTCATCTCCGGAATCGAGTCCACTTTGGGAGCCTCGAGTTGAGTCATTTCTACGAAAGCGGGGCTTTTTGAATTTCTCTTCGCCGGCTTTTCTCGTGACTTTTTCAGTGATGACGGCTTCATTGAGACACTTCAATAACATGCCTAGCCAAAGCAGACATGCTTGATGTGCAAGGCTATGATTTTGTTAGCCATTTTGAAAGAACAAATTTTTAGAGACTGGTTTTGGTAAATATGCCTTCAAAACAAAAAATAATCGTTTTCTGTGCCAGTTCAGAAAGTTGCGACGCTCTACCTTGATGAACACCAAAGGCGATATCTTTCAATGTTTTCAAAAAAAAACTTTTTGCGTTATCCGGTCTCTGAATTTAAGAATCAAAACTTGGGGCTGTTCTAAGGTTACAGAATGTAGTTACAACCTCAAATATCACTGTTAGAACCTCGAATAACTTCTAGTTAAACTCTAAGTGATTAACTTGTCTTCTAGTGAGTAATAATACATTCTCTGCATAAAGCGTCACTTGGTAGGAATTCATAATACGATATTGACTTTTTGTCTGACCAGCTTCTCCCATTTTCTAGAATCACAATATGCGCCAGACAAAGACAAAAACTTAGAATAGTTGCTCAAAAATCGAACAGCTTAGCAAATTTCTTCAAACTTGAAAACAAGACTTTGTTTTTAGAATAAGGATTTGCGGAGTTTTGTAGAGCTCAGCCAACTAAGAAACTAAAACGGCCAAATAAAAAGCAGATCGACAAAATCCCCCTTCCTCCCCTTCCGCTAATGTCTTAGTTGCACAAGTATACGGTTTGAGTTTTTTTTAGCTTCAAGAGGGTATCATACTTAATCACTCACCCTTTTCATCATTCGGCAACAGGCTGCCTCGGCGAGACAGTTCATCAAAATTAGACCCATGTATAACTTCGAACACACAGTTTGGCCGCTTAATCGTCAGTCGGAACATTTCAATAACATGCTGTCTACAAGGCCAAGGTAATGTTCTGTTGCAGTCGAACAGTTTAATGAGTTATGGTTTTTCAAGTTGACTTGAAACTTCGGAGTTGCAAAAATCTGCCTCGCAATTTTGAACACTCATTGAACCATAAGTACAAAACGAGCTTCTTTTGTAGGCAAGTGGTCAACTGTAATCTTTGTTTAGTTTGAATTATAAGAAAACATCATCTAGCAAACATTGGTTAAATGGCAAAAACAAATTGTGAATCCAATTACGAACTTGAGCTCATGAGTTAGACTCGCTGAATTTTGATAACATTGGATTAAGGCGTACTCAAAGATCCTAATTAAGATTTTAAGACAATTCCGGTTTTCGTTACCACGATAGCTTACAACAGAATCAATTAAGGTAACCGGTTGCTGTGCATGTAGCACAGAGTTTTCCCATCACCATGATTTATGTAACGTAATTCAAAATTCATGGAAACTTGAAGAAAAAATTTTTTTGCTAAATCTGTTGTTTTAACCCTAGGAGCATTCTTCGAGGTAGTCAAAAACAAGAAAAAACATATCCCCACGCCATAGTTTTTTTACGCCATAGAACAACCTTATACCATAGAACAACAACTAGAGAAAAGAAAAACTTTCCCAAAAGCAAAAACGCGCGACGAAAGCTAGCCAAAGATGACAGCTCTCTTTGATAAATCTAGCTGTGTTTTACATCCCCGTTAAATTTTCATGTTGATTCACTCGCTAAGCCATCGCCACAATGCGTTAAAATTCGTAGTCAAGGTCTCATTTCTCGAGATTTCACATTATCTCGTTTGTGTTCCGACCATTGAAAATGAGGACGAACTTTGTATACGGTGTTTCAATTTTTATTTTCCACAAAAAACCCGGTACCACAAATAATCATCGGAGTGGGTCGAGTTATACATCATATTAAAAACCTTTCAGTCGTGATTCAAACGAAATTAAAAGTTTTTAAAAATTTTTCTCGGAGTTGAGAAAATATGGTTGGAAATTTTGGCGATTTAGTCTTATTTCGAGCGAGTAACGCCATTGAGTAACGTTCATTATAAAAAAAAACTGACCTTTAGGTTCAGATACATTAAATTTTCTGAGCGGAAAACTTCATTTTAAATTTTTTTAAGCGCCTCCTTGGCAATAAAAACTTCTTAAAAGACGAAAAAACATTGTGCAGAAAAAACAGAAAATAGTTTTGAAATTTTTTTTCAGAATTTTTTCAAAATACTATTTTTGTTTGGTAATCATTTTGTAGCCAAATTGTCACGATTCTGCCTAATTGTCTAATTTTAACCGCGTTTGTGTAGTTCTCTTATCACATCATGGACAAAAAACCACAATAAAAAGAAAAAAACACTTTTGTATATTTTTTATAAATATGGTAGAAAAATTCTGGGCCACTTGCATAAAACTGACTGTCCTTGCGATTTTAAATGTATTTTTAAACACCCAAATAATTTTCTTTTGCGCCTCAAAAAATAAACAAAATCAATTCATTTATGAAAAACGCTCAGTATTTTGAACTTCAGTGAGTTTATACTTAGGTTTATAAAATGATATGTTGTAGTATTAACTAGCAACGTCATTCCTTTACACTTGCACGGGCTATTCTTGTGTAATTCAGAAAGACCACAATGAGGGTCTTTATGGTAATAATAAATATGGTGTTTTTTTTGGTAATAATGTACTCGCCGAGGTTTCTGATTTTAGGTATTTAGGAATTCAAATGGACAACAGACTCAAATTTGAAAGTCATATTAATAATATTTGTGGTAAATTAGCTAAATTTAACGGCTTGTTATTCAAGGGTAGAAACTGTTTCTCGAAAAATGTGCTGGTTAAACTTTATAACAGCTATGCAAAGCCACTCATTTCTTACGGTTTAATTGCATTTGGTGCAACATCAAAAAGCCTATTAGAAAAAACATTTGTGATGCAAAAACGTATTTTTAGAACTGTTTCTTTTTTCAAGAGAAGATTTGAGCATGCCTCATATATCCTACATTCGTTTGAGATTGACACCGTTTTTGACTTATATTCCAGACAAATATTCAAAGAAACTTTTAATCAACTTCGTGGTAAAACTCCCCTTGAAACTTTTAATTTGGAATCTCTAAATAATCGTCGGGTTACTCGGGCCTCTATGGCAAAAACTTTACCAAGCGTGAAAACTAGAACACAAATAATGAAGCGTTCATGAAAAAATGTGTCTCTTAAATGTTATAATTTTTGAAATCAAACGAGCTGATACCAGATAACCTAAACCAATTTACTGAGCATCAACTAAATGGGTATTGCAATAAATTGTTTTCATTGTTTCTTAAAGATAATGGAGATCTTCTAGATTTATTTTTTTTTGAATCATCAAGTCGGATATTATTTCGCAACTTCTGTCATGGGTTTTTTCAGGGTCATGCCTTGATAAGCTGCATAGCTTTTTTATGATCTTAGTGGGTTTGATTTGTACATGCGGTTTGTTGTTTACCTGTTTGTAATAAATTTCTCTCCTAAATAAACTGTTCAAAAGTTATAATCTTTAAATGGCGACATTTTAATCTTTAAATGACGAGAAACTAAACAAACAACACAGACAAGCTGAAAAAAATCTACAACAATTTGGTCGAATCAATTTTAAAAAAATAGTTTTTAGCTACCTGCACCCGTTATTGTTGCAAACACGAGACGAGAAGAAACTTTGTAATCATGTGTGTTTTAGACATTCTTACACTTATTCTTTACCACGCAAAGTCACGTACCACAATGACGTCAGATAGGATCAAGTGATGTATCACAAAAAAAGATATATCGAAGTAAAGTGAGAAGAGAGAGGAAGAAAAAATAAGGAGACATTAAATGTGTATCACTCTGTTACTGAGCAAGCAACTGAAAAAGATTTGTCTTGAATCTCGAGACTATGTTTCGACCGACTCGACTTTATGTTTCGACTTTGAGTTCGACTATAGAGCCTTCTCGACTTTGGATATTCTGTCAAACTCTGATATATGCTCGAACCACCTTGGTCGAAAGAATAAATCGCAAACCTCGACCCGGGCATTTCATTTCAGCAACGAGAAAAAAGTGTACTGCTCAAAGAATAGCAATAAAAAGGCTTATTTTTGAAGTATTCGTTTCATTGTTTTTCTCTATTTCATTTGCCACAGTATCACTACTAGTGGAAGTCAAAGCAGCTTTAGCTTTGAATATCTACATACCGCAACAAAACGGAGAATGACCCGCTTTTTTACTGAAATGTGGGTATTTTCCCGTTATATTAAACCATCTAGAAATGCAAAAAAAACTGGAGATTCTTTTAGATTTCAATTAATATTGTAACTGTACCATATGCGATACCATAAAATCACACCGTTTCAAGCTAACGAAAAAAAATTCAGAAACAACAAATACAAAAATTAGCCGGCACCATATAAGCCAAAAGTTGCGCAAGAATAAAACAGATTAAATTGTATTGAAAATCAATTCTATCTGATTTGAGCGTTTTGAACTTAAATTGTCAAAAACAATAAGCTTGATCAAAACTTTAACACAGAGGTGAAGCTTCGTTTCGCAAATACTAACGAGAACACGACAAAAAGCAGCTTTATAAAGTGCATTAAGAAAAACTATGAATAAGCTATAAATTCGGCTGCGTCTGAGATTCGAACCTGCGACCATGAGATTAAGAGACACACACTAACCACTCAGTCACCCCAGCTTATTTGTATATAGAAGATAGAAGATTAAACACTTACCACCAATATAGCAGAGAACAGATGCTATACAATTTACAATATACAATGCTACAGTGAAATTTCCAAATAAGTCAACACTTTTATTTGCGAGTTACCTAAGAAAAAAAAGCTCGTAAAACACACATAGCTGATGCTAGTGTAAACATTTATGACTAAAAACAACCAAAATAAGTGAAAATTCTTGGTGCGGCAATTAAACTGATAAAAATACATGCAGAGAAACAATAGTCCAACGTTTCTTAAAAGCGGAAAACTTTCAGTAAATAAAAACAAACAGCTCCTGCCTAGATTCGATCCCTGGGTTTTCGGATTGCCATGTAAGGAAATTACCAGGGGTAAACGTGCATCAGACTCAACAATTCGAACTGATAATGAATCAAACTACCAAATTATTCCGTGATTCTGTTGGACAAGTTATTTAGCTGGAAAAAGAGGAAATGATCTATTTAATAACGCTCGTTGTCGCCAGCGTAACTTAAATAATTGTCAACAGACAGTTGGAAAAGTGTCAATCAATGCAAAAAAAAAACAGAAAAATGTTTTAAAGCTCGAGGAAAAAACTAATTACCGTCCCTAAAACTTCCAATTTAAACAGCAATTTCAAGTATTTCTTTATTCAGCTGGAAAATCCTTTTCTAAAATCTACTTTCAAAACTTATTTGAGCGTAAACAAATTTCAAGGCTTTTTTAAAAAAAAACATACCAACATAGTAAATTAAATTATTCTGGGAGTTTCAAATATAGGAGAGATGCTATACAAACAGTTGATCAATACAAATTCAGTTTCACTTGAGTCCAATTTTGAGTTCCAGAGGTACATTCAGTTTCCTTGCTCGTACGATTTCTACTCAAACTCAGAATACGCAAAGACACTTCTGTGCTTTCGCTGTCTTAGATGACTAAAGATGGCCGCAGCTAGCACTCCGAAAATAAGGAAGAGAATTCCTAGACTGACCATAACTGCTTTGTGCGCATAAGTTGACCTCTTTAGAGGTGGCTCTCCTCCATTGTCCTCGAACTGAGCTGACGTGAGCATCAAGTAACTCTGTGATGATATAGCTTGCTCAAACTGAAACAGTAAAAGCAAAGTAGAACAAGGATAGTCGGTTGTTGTGCACGCAGCACAGAAAGTTCCCACCATAAAAAAAAACATATTTTTTGTTGAAAATTGTTATTTTTCGTTCGTTGGGAATATAGGCATTCGATACTTACGAGAACCGGACCAAAAAGCAGCTCTATCAAGTTAATAAGAAAAAAAAGCCGAGAACTAGCAAACACTCGGCTACGTGTAGGATTCAAATCTGTAACCTAGTGCCATCAAGAGATTTTAAGTCTCACGCACTATCCCCTCAGCCACTCGGGCTTAGCAACCGACAAACACTACTCAAGAATAAAGCAGCTACATATGCTAACAAATTGCTAAAACGATTCAGCACCAAATACAAATAGACTTAATTTTGCAATTAAGAATTTGGAATATAACAAGCTGAAGGCATCCACACTAACTTTGCACGTAACAAATCGCAAAGCATAAATCACATTATGTATAAATTATGCATTTCAAAAAATTGCAAGATATATTGAGTAAGAAAATCTCTATAACCGCATTTTTATGATTGTCATGTTGTTTGAAACAAATAGCTTTTTTCGGATCATTTGATGAATCAAAAATGGATCAACTGCGTTCATTTATTACTTTTCGAATATCAAAGCACATGCTATCAAAAAGCTGTAAAGGCGCCCCAACATTATTGTAGTGCCACGCCATAAAAGTGCTGCACCAATATTCGCGACTTAGGGTGGAAAAAAGAAGGTTCGTACTAAAACAATAGCTTCGCAAGTTTAACACAGAGGCGAAGTTGCACTTCGCATACACAAGCAAAGATATGACCGACAACGCTAGTGGAAAAAACAGAATGAGTAAAACATTGAGTCTACAAAATTTCGTAAATGACGCACGCCAATGATGAGTCTAGATAACTGCTTGGTGACGCACGCCAATTATGACGCTTAGCAGTACCAGTCAATTTGAAAAGAAATTTACCAACTAGTATGCCTCAATTTATAAAGCGGATGCATTCTAACTAGTACACGAAAAAGTTCATTAAAAAATCCGACCTTGCCCAGGTTCAAACCCTTTCATTTTTCTACTGGTGTCCTTCCCTACCTCTACGCTACAAAACCACGATACCTTGAAGCTTAAGTGCTATTTGTAATATAATACTCTGTTTAATATCCATAGCATCGGCTGTACTTAATAGATGGATCAAAATATGAACTTTGAAAATGAACACATTTTGTCGCAACAATTAGATCGCAATAATATTTGCGACTTACGTTGGAAAAAAAGAAAGTTCGTACTAATGCACTAGCTTCGCAAGTAGAAATCAAAAAGTTAATCGAAAACCGAAAAAAAAATTAATTGTTTTTAATTTTTTTGAAATAAGAAAAAAAACTAGGAAAAGATAGAAATAAGCCTCGCATTAGTTAAGCTTTTGGCTTCGAACCTGCAACCTCGCGAAATGGACTCTCACGCCCTGACCTCTCGGCCACGAACGCTTAACAACAGACAAACACTAGTCGCAAATGAGGCAGCTACATATGACACAAGTTTGCAAGTTATAGTTTCAAATAAAACACACCGAAGGCATCCACGCTAACTTTGCATATAACAAATTGGAAATCATTAAGCCACATTATGTATAAATTAAGCATATCAAAAAAATGCAAGATAAATTGAATTGAAAAATTTCTGAAATCGAGTTTTTATGATGGTTAAGTTGCTTGAAATAAATAGCTTTTATGGGTCCATTGGATATATTTACATGGGCGAAGTTGCACTTCCCATACACAAGCAAAAATATTACCAATAACGCTACTAGGAAAACCTGACTGAGTCAAACTTTGTGGCTACATAATTTCTTCATTGAAGCAAGCCAATTATGACGCATAAACAGTCAATTTGAAAAAAAAAAGAAACTTACTAACTAACATGCCTCAATTTATAGAGCGGAAGCATTTAACAAGTATACAAAAAAGTTCAATAAAACATCCAACCCTGCCCAAGTTCGAACCCTCGTATTTTATTGCATACAATCATGGATCTGTACCTCTATGCTACAGATCCATGATACCTTGAAGCTAAAGTGCTATTTGTAAAATAATAGTCTGTGTTAATATCCTGTACTTAATAGCTGTTTATTGCAATAAAAACACTTCCAAAATGAACACTAATATTTGCGACTTAGGTTTGAAAAGAAGAGTTCATACTATCACACAAGCTTTGGTTGTGTAAAAATGCATCAACTGTGTTAAGTTATTACTATTCGAATGTCAAAGCAAATGATAACAAAAAACCGTTAAGGTGCCCCCAAAGTGGCACCAATATTTGCGACTTAGGTTACAAAAAAGAGTAGTCGTACTATAACACTAACGCTCACTAAAGTTCGCTAGTGTAAATATGGTTTGAATCACGACTGCAAGGGCTTTAATATGATATACCACTTTAACCCTTCCGACGATTATATGTAGTACCTGATTTTGCGTGGGAAACAAAAAAAAGAAAACACACCCGAGTACAAAGTTCCTCCCCACTTTCAGTGTTCGGAAGAAAAAGTTAAATTTACTACATTCGGATAAAAACGATCTAATATACCTGTTCATGTTCAGTGTCCGTGAAAGTGACATTCCACGTTGATTTTGTAAGTCCATACCCACGATCGGTCAGCATCAGAAAAGCAAACATTGACTTTACACAGACCATTTCATCTTCTATGTTGACCTGAAAAAATTGAACGCTTGAAAACCTGGGGGTAATTAGTTACAACTAATGAAAATAATTAATTTTCGGCATTTGAAGATTTCTATTTCAAATATCTATTTTTTTCATTAACAGATGTCTTTATTCATGTCTGAATTGTTTTCAGGGAAACTCAACACAATTTACTCGCTAATCATAGATATTGTAAAATGTAGCCAAATTTTGAACGAAGCAAATAATTTAGAAGTAGAACTTTAAAAACGGTCTCTAACTAGTGGCTGAAAATTAGTTCACCTGTTTAGATTCATTACGATTGCACGATGAATTCACTGCCAATTCGAAGTTTTCAAAACTAGGACTCGAACTCCTAAGGTTCAACTGGTTGGCAACATTGTAGTACAGGCCACCTGCTACGAAGTGGTTCGTGCGATTTAAATTGGGTTGACAAGCAACGCCGCCGAATCCCAGAGAGGTTTTGCATTGGGACATCGATAGGCTAGTTTGATTTGAAGTGAGCGATTTCTGCTCAAAAGTTTCTGTGTTTTCAAATTTATACTCTTCTGTTTCTATTGAACTCTTGCAGGAGATAACTGAACCAGTACCTACAAATTTAGAACACAAAAATTAAACCAAACAGTGATATAAAATCTTAAATGCAATAGAAAACAAGCAAAAAATACTCAAATGGATACAAAAGAAGCATTATCATCCGAGCTGTCTTATGTTGATTGCAACACTTGAAAAATTTCAAAGATTCATTGAATTGAAGCCGAATAAAGAACTTTTTCCGAAATTGCGAAACTTTTAGATTTTAACAGTTGAAAGGGTACAATTTAACATATTATCTTCCACTACCAAATAAAGAAAATCGCTGAATATACCGAGAGCTCTCGTTGAAACGCCTACCAATGATTGTGAAGTTTTCACTACTTGAAGATTCAGTATCAGCAGAAACGACGAAATCAGGAATACAAACTGATACGGATTGAAATTCTTGAACGCTGATTGTGATTCGTGCACCCTCAGGATAGCAGCCTGATTCAACTTCTGAAGAGTAATTTGACGTCTAAAACAGATGAACTAGCCTGTCGCATTCTGATAATTAAGAGGAATCCTTAACATTTGTAGGAATATTATACCACCAAAAAACTCATCATAAATTGCACCATTAGGAAAATATAAAACATATTGGAAAGAAATCAATCAAGTCAAGGTCATTGAAAAAATGATCAACTTTTCTGAATTTCGGAGAAAAAATATATCACGCTAGAGCTCTTTAACATTAGGCTCAAAGGGTAAATTTTAAATTCCGCTGATATTTTTTTTTGAAAAATTCGTTTTTTCGGCGCCATTTTAATTTTCCTGTAATGTTTAGCAAAAAAATTTAAATCGAACTTCAGTAGTCAAACGCAGAAAATCAAAGCTGAGCGTGAACAACTTGACAGACTTTTTCCAGGAGAAAAAAAAACCCTACGTTCACTGAAACAATAAAATGGACCCAATTTGAGATATAAAGATCAAATGGTATTTTTTCTATTTCGCTGGGAAATCTTATACTTAAAATTCATTTTTGAAAATTGAAGTCAATCACTCCATCTGCACCTTCGTAATTGAAGAGCCGTGTTTGCCTTCCATTCACCAAATGTATTGGAACTGAACTTAAAAAGAGAGAAGACTTAAAAAGTCAAACCTCGAGAAATCAAATTCAAGCATGAACAATTGTCAAACCTTTTTCCTGAAAAAAAGACCACACGACCTAAATTAGTCAACGACAACTTTTATTCTGGTCTCTTTTTCATGGATAAACTGCTGTTACTCTGAATCATAACGAATCTTACCTTCCATAGAGAATAATGATAACGAGATATTGAGACATCTAGGCCATAACAACCAGCAACACTGCCGTATAAACTGACACTTTTTCCATTTAAGAAAACAGTCATCAAATCGCTTTTGCTAGCATACAGAGTTGAATTATACGGAAACGCGATCAGTGAACTGTAATTCGTCATGGTAATAACTCCGTATGTTAATTTTGACAGGGAGAAATTAACAGGGTTCACTGCAGGATAAAATTGGTTGATCCATTCCACCTCAGAGAAATGGGACCGTGTTTCAAACTCGTAGCTGAATATTTTCAATTTTTTAGCCTCCAATTCGACTACCAAAGCCTTCATCAGATCGTTGTATGTTTCGGGCCTGTAAATAACAATTATAGCAAATGGATAACTATCACTTTCAGGAATTTTACGATCAAAGGTCAGGTTTTAATTTTGTGATCATTCGTATTCCGACCAATTAGTGGGAAGGAATTCGTATTCGTGTGTTTTTACGAGCACAAACAGGCGCCGTAAGACGTTGAGTTATATATCTGCTAAAACCCATTTCAGTCATGATAAAGGCTCCAATTAAATCCAACAAATTTATTCACCGAGAAAATACGGTTTAAATATTTTTTTCTTTTCAGAAATGTGGCAAGTTTCAGGCTATACAAAAAATTTGGAAAATTACCATAGAAATGAGAAGTCATAATGCATTCGAACGATTATGTCGTTTTTGAAGAGCCAAACGTCATCCGATTCATTTTGAAAGAAGAAAGGCATCACACACTCAGTCACAAAGTCAGATATGATGTTTTCATGATGTCTATGGTCACTCAGGTATAAAGACAGGGATACTAAAACACATGCTCATTTAAAACAATGAGCTTTTGTTTCCACTCAGCATTTAAATTAAGTTTAGCGAAGTGTTTGAAATTGTATTCAACAAAGCGATATGCAAATATACAGCTACTCCTTATCATGGTAGTTACTCGGAGATGCTTGTCATTCATTTAAACATAGCCAAATGACAGTTGGAAAAGAGTAATGAACGCAAGGAAACAAAAAAACACTATCTGGAAAAAATCTCAACTTTCGAAATTAAAGAAAAAATAGATGCCCTTTAAGCTCTTTGAATTTCTAGAACAATTTATGATTGGCGCTTTTTTGATAACATGAACCCAACTTGAGAAAACTGGATCAATAGGTAAAGTTTTTATTCCGCTGGGAAATCTTAAAAATAAATTCTACTCTCGAAAGTAGAAATCGTTCACGTTGTTTCGCCCCATTTCCACGATCGTATTTGGAGAGTGCTATTTACGTCACTTTCAGCAGATTAATTTCAATTGAACTCAAAAAATGCATTATACCTAAGTGCATCAACATTTTAAGACTTTTTCTTGAAAAAAAGAAAAAAAAATCAGAAAGACCTATATTAGAGTCTTCACTAAGTGCATTAATCTTAAAAATTACATGGACTCAAAGCTGTTTGAAAGTCAAGAAATTTTTTAAATAATTTGTACTTTGTTTTACTTCCGAGCTTCAGAGAAAAAACAACACTGCCTTAACCCAACTCAATTTGGAAACACTGGGTCAATAGACTACTTTTAATCCATCGGGAAAATCTCAAAATTAAAATCAGCTTCCGAAGCTATAAGTCAATCACGTTTTTCTGTTCGATTAACAAAAGAAAAGAACTGAAACTTGAAAGAAAACAAATCACAAGTAAAACCGCTTAAAATCAAAATTGAGCGTCTTCAAACCAAACCTATTATAGAGGCACTTAGCATTAGCATAGTGGTAAGGCCTTGACTTTTAAATCGTCAGATCGTGTATTTGATCCCATGCCATGGCAATGATAGTGTGTGAGCATGAGCTCTCACTTAACCTCTAGCTTCAGGTCTACCACAGCCTGACCAAATTTGACTGCAGTAGTGAGTAGTGATACCACGCGAAAGTTCTAGACGCAAAAAGACGGCCTTGAGTCGCAAAAAAAAGAGCTGCGCTCAACAAAGTAACACGGTCTGGAATGTTGGGAGATAATACAAATGGACCATCCTCGACAGGACTGTTAAGGCCTACTGAAACATCCTCTGCGATTCGCAGGAACCACATTATTTTATTATATTGTATTATATAAGAGTCTTCACTATGTTCATTACTCTTAATAAGCCAATTTAGATTAGCCGCGCGCTTATTTTAGCCAATTCAACCAACTTTCTAGCATCGGACAGCTTGTTGAAAGCTAAAAAAACTGGAAGTAATACAATTACTGAATGAAAAAAATTTTTTAAAATGGATGACACACAACGATCAGAATTACATGCTCAAGTCAGATTCTTTGAAAATAACATACTGTTCCTATTGTCGACCTTCATAAACTCTGGATGCACGGTCGAATAAGCGTACTTTTTCCTCGTCCAGTTGAAGGCAGATATTTGGGTTTTGTTAACCATAACTGACACTACAACTACTTCGTCAGTTATGAAATTTTCTGGTCCATTTTTAAGGGCAGCCACCATTATGAAAATGATGCCCAGAAAGACCAAAAATATTCCCAGAATGAGATAGTACATAGGCGGAATGCTCTTGAAGAACGCAGGCTGGAGAATGTTCAAGGAGAAAATTCTCTTCCCAGAGTATCTCTCTCCCGCAATCGTACTTTCTAAAATACAGGAGATTCAATTTTATATGATTAAAACTAGACCACGTATAAAACCTTGAAACGCTTGGGATACAAAACAAGAAACTCATCAAAACATCTCGATGATTTAAGACGAACAATTGCCAAATCTTTAAATTCGATCTGAAAATATGAATAAGTGATCTTCTGATCGCGGATCAGATCCTGTTTTTTCTTCATTAATTTAATTAAATCCTTAGTTTAAAAAAATATAGAAACATAGCGAACAGAAAATTGGAAAAAAAACAAGTAGCAAAACGAACTTGAGCCTTGTACAAAATAGATGAGACTAAGTAGCTTTCCTCAATTCATGATTGATCGAACCCATCGCTATTCAGATTTTTTTTTCAAACCTACTGAACTTTGCAAACAGAAACGATCGCGGGTTAAATATCTTTTTAGATTTAGCCCAATGCGTCGATAAAAAACGTCGAAAACTTTTTCTTTAGTACTCTTTGTACTCAAATGAACGAATTACGTTGAAAAATGGGCTGACTGTATAACCCAAAGCTCGCGTGTAATAAGAGGAAAAAAGAGTAAGAAAAACTAATCAGTGCACTATTTTAATTCAAGCTGCTGTTTTTTCTCGTTGGAAGAAACTTACTGAAATCAAATTGCAGTTGGAATGGCGAATGAAAGTATCCTAAAGTTTAATCTTCATTATTTTAGTTAAATCCTTAGTTTAAAAGAATATAGAAACATAGCGAACAGAAAGTTGGAAAAAACAAGTAGCGAAAAAGAACTTGAGCCTTGTACGGAATTGATGAGACTAAGTAACTTTCTTCAATTCATGATTGATCGAACCCATCACTATTCAATTGTTTTTCAAAACTACTGAACTTTGCAAACAGAAACGATCGCGGGTTAAATATCTTTTTAGATTTAGCCCAATGCGTCAATAAAAAACATCGAAAACTTTTACTTTAGTACTCTTTGTACTCGAATGAACGAATTACGTTGAAAAATGGGCTGACCGTATAACCCAAAGCTCGCGTGTAATAAGAGGAAAAAAGAGTGAGAAAAACTAATCAGTGCACTATTTTAATTCAAGCTGCTGTTTTTTCTCGTCGGAAGAAACTTACTGAAATCAAATTGCAGTTGGAATGGCGAATGAAATATCCTAAATTTGATATAAAACTGAACCCTGCCACAGATTTATCTAAAGTACCTGATGTTGTGAGGAAATCTTAAATTTTCTCCCACTTTCGATGGTATGAAAAAAATATCTAGTACTCACGGGCATCCAGGATGTATATAGTGCAATTAGAAGGCAGCGCCAGCTGGGCTATCTCCGCATCGGGCTCGAGTATCTGCAGTTCTGTCATCCGCATACTAGCTCCTGTGCCACTAGACCCGGGAGACTGTGAAAGAGCCTCATTGGATGAAGACACAGAAGGCGTGAGGGATGAAGTTGTAGATAATTGCACTTCCAACACATAGTCATCATCAGACAATACCTGTCGAAGAAATTGGAAAACATTTTCTAAAATAATTTTGAGATTGATATCCTTTATAACCTTTGTATTTCGCAGGCCTTAAAGTAGACAAGGACTTTTGAAATGACTGTACAAACATTTTCATTAAGCATATATACTGAGGCTGATATACCATAATTTCTGAAATATAATACAAACCGAAAGTTTCTCAATGTCAGTAAAAACTGGTGCGTGTCTATTCAGGGTCAAAATTTAGCGATAAATTTTAATCAAAGAAATCTTAACTTTTATATTTAGTCCAAAAAAAAACATAAATTTTCCAGGAACTAAGAATTGAAAAAAAAGGGTTCTAACAATGATAGATTTACTTCACTTTGAAAAAAGATAGTGATGCAGCATAACCAGCAAAATGTGGGCAGACTTAAAGTTTTTGAAATAAAGAAAATGTAACTTTTTGAAACCAAAAAACTTTCATTTGGCAAAAAAACAGTCCTGGAAGACTCTAATCATTGGCCCCATGTCGTCCATAATACACCCCATGAAACTAATGCATTAAAAAAGAGGTTTGAATTTGTTTTGACTATAAAGCAACTTAACTGGTCCACTGAATCTGTTACCACAAACAATTTTGCTTAGTTCTTACCACTGGACAGTGGTATGATTCTCGCTTTGGGTGCGAGAGGCCCCGAGTTCAATCCCCGGCTGTCCCCATCCTTTTCTAAAAACATCTTTATTGTCCCATCAAAGATGGCTTAAAGACATCTATAATTTTTTATAGATCTCTCGGTGCTATTTTTATACTGTTTTTTGTTTTTCATTTTGAATTTTTTTCTTTGTACAGTTTGAATTGTACGTTTATTGTTTTTCCTTTTTTAGACTGATGATGATTGTAATCAATCGAAAACGTTCTCTTAACTAACATTGATTGTTTTTCCTGAGCAAGTTTCATACATCAATGGACAAAAGTGACGGTGACTTTGGTCGAAGCATATATTTTATTGGTGCGAGTTCGCTCTCGAGAGCGATATATTCAGAAAATTATTGCAAGAGAAAGAGGCTGCTGAGTCGTGCGACCCCTATCCCTGGCCTGAGTTTCAACAACCGAACAAGGAACCAGTTGAAAGTATTGAAGAAACTGCTGGTGAAAGGAAAGTTGAAGGAAGTGTCTAATATCGTTATCTGGCACGACGTAATTAACAACTCGATTTCTAAACACCGCAGCAATAACAACACTGCACTTGACGTAAGCAAATTGCTTCAGATCCTCTTGCAGTTCAAGAACAGGATCAAGTGTATCATATACACGAGGCGGTGTGGAACGCCAGACATCTTCGAAGCGCTGGTGACAACTGGTATTTTAGTATTGCACACAGAACGACACTTGTCATCTAAAAGGAATCTGAGGAAGCCTGACTACAAAGAGGAACTGAGAGAATTTCACCCAAAACAGCATATTGAATTGACATTTGAATCCCTTAGTCCAAACTAGAACAACTGGTGAAAAAGTCGAGGTCGAAGAAACGAAAACTAACTAAGAAACGTCGAAACAAGAAGAAAGCAGGAACTCAGTAGAGTTAAGGCGGTTTTTTTTTCGTGCCTTAATTGACTCCAGAGGGGCTCGGCTCCTCGGAGGCGCCCAAGCTCGTTTGCGCCCGTCGTGTTCTCTGTCCCGTGATTGTCTGGTTCTTTATCTGTGTTTTTGCTTCTCTGATCATGGTCCATTTACTTGTCCCTCTACCATACTTGGCGAGAATTTGGAAGAAAAACGACACTTGGAGATATTTTGTGCGATATCAACGTAGCTTGCGTAAGCACATACATAACAAGTACCGTGTTTATTTCCTTCACTCTTGTCTGAGAAACGATTTGACCCCACGATTTCTCTAGTTCCGCATTCCCAGCAACGGTTGTTTTGATCCTACCATCGTTCATAACTTCCACAGGAATCTATTGAAGAAAGAGATAAGCACTGCCAGTGCTCGAGTCCTAGAAGTCAAAGAGGAGATTGGTAACGCACGCAAAGAGTTTCTCAAACACACCTCTGAGGCCACTCTCCCTTCCAAAGTGTTCCATACTAGAAAATACATGCGCGAACTAGTGTCTGAATTAAATGATCGGCATCGCGGAAAGCTTGAGAACCTCTCCAGCGTACAAGAAAAACCCCTCTACATTATAAAGAATACTGTCAGGATTGTGGGAACCATTAAAGTGCCAGATTTAGTGCTTGACTACTTATCGTTGAGTCCGAAACACCCAGTGGGCGACAAGTCTATCGACTTACACTTCCTAGCAGATGTGGATCGTCTCCTGTACAACTTGAAAACTAATGATATCGAGAACGACAAGTTGAATGAAGTGAACACACTCACGGTGTGGTACCTTATAGAAATGAAGAAACAAAAAGATGAACCTAACCTTGGAAAAATAAATAGCTATCTTCGGAAAGAGAACATCAAAGGCGTACCCGTTCGACAAAGGAGCTGGTTTATGCCTGATGTCCGACGTTGACTACTTTTCTATGTTGGATGACATTTTAAACTGCCCTCAATTTGAGATCTTGCCCACCTCACGGAAAGAGATTACTTTGAAAGTGGAAGACCAGTTCAACAGAACACTGAAACAACTTGCCGACAGTGAGAAGATTCCAATGTGGCTCTATCAACACCTTCATTCAACGGGTGCCCAACCGGCCAGGTTATATGGATTGGTAAAAGTACCTAAAGAAGCAAACCCCTTAGACCGGTGCTCTCTTTACCTGGTAGCTGCTATGATAAGATGGCTTGCTATTTTGTTCAGTCGGGTCCCTGGTGCCAATATTGGAACATCCACCATTGACATGAAAAAGAGACTCAAGGACGTTATTTTGTTCAGTCGGGTCCCTGGTGCCAATATTGAAACATCCACCACTGACATGAAAAAGAGACTCACGGACGTACAATTGCTGGACGATGAAGAGATTTTTTCCTTAGACGTGAGAAGTCTCTACACTAACGTACCAGTTGCGGAGGCCATTGACACAGCTTGCCACGTGCTTTACAACTCTGACTCGGCCCCGGAAATCGACAGAGCTACATGCAAGCAACTCATGCAACTGGCAGTTACTGATGTCAACTTCATGTGTGGCGATAAATGGTACGTTCAAAAGGATGGGAGCTGTAATGGCGGTTATTCTGGCCAAAGTGTGGATAGAGCGGTTTGAATATGTCATTGCCTCAGATGAACCACACTCCATCAATACAGAGCAAGAAAGATCTGCGACTGATGATAAGACAATGTGTCCCGTCTGCGCCGTGAAGGGTACTTGGAAAGGATACTCTATACGGTGCAAGAAATGCAAGTTCTGGTTTCATCGTAAAGGCAATGACACCTCACTCAATGCATTTAAGAACATGCATGGTGACCAGTGGATTTGCACTCAGTGCCAAGAAGAGGAGAAGGTTCCGGCCATTAGGGAAAAAGCTTAAATCTTCGGACGCTATGAAGACGATATCTTGAGATCTGCGCAGAGTGACTCTATCGACAGCATCTTGGACAGGGTCAACACGCTTCATCACAACTTGGAATTTACTATCGAAAGGTTGCGAGACAACGGTATTATTTTTCTAAACATGTTAGTAAAATGCCAGGATGCATGTGTGAGTACGAGTTGTTATCAGAAGACCACAGATACTGGACTGATCCTTTCCTTCAGAGCCCTTACATAGACTGGTTACAAACGCAACATGATTCAGGGCTGCATTCACCGCATCTATATTGCCACATCGACATGGAACAATTTCCATACTGAGATTCAAAAGGCAAAGAAGATATGGGAAGCAAACCAGTATCCACCCCAACTCTACGAACCCATCTTCAGAGAAACTATTGATAAACTGCTGGGGCCGAAAATCAACATCACGGACAGGCAGAAGAAAGACAAAGGCCAGTCAACAATGTTCACTTTGCAATACAGAGGCACTGTGAGTGACACGTTTAGAAGACATTTGAACAATATCACTCATGTCCCTGTTATTTTCACTACCCGGAAACTGAAAACTGCTGTCCCGTCTCGAAAATCCAAGATCCCGAATCATCTCTGTAGTAATTTGGTGTAGCATATCACTTGTCCTGGCTGTAGTGCCAGCTATGTTGGGCAGACAACCCGACACCTCACCACACGCCTTAACGAGCATTCGCGGATCTCTACTCCAGTGGGTGAACACATGGCACAATGCGTTAGCAACTCAGAAAACTTGATGGCAAAGATCATAGATCGATCTAACGACCCTGTCAAAATTTTAACGCTTGAGGCCCTCCACATCAACCGACTCAAACCAAGGATCAACAGAAAAGAAGAATACAGGTCGCGCGAACTCAAAGTCAAGGTTTAGAAAAACATCATTATTGTCCCATCATAGATAGCTTAAAGATATCTATATATTTTTTAGATCTCTCGGTGCTATTTTTATACTGTTTTTTGTTTTTCATTTTTGATTTCATTTCTGTTTGTAAACTTTGGATTGTGCAATTATTAATTTTCCTTTTTTCGACTGATGATGATTGTAATCAATCGAAAACGTTCGCTTAACTAACATTGATTGTTTTTCCCTGAACAATTTTGCTTATAGCAAGCGTAATATAAATATACTACTTCAATTCACTCACCTCTCTACCAAGCTTTAGACAAAACTCGTCTACTATGACTCTGAGGTAGATGAACGGCTTATCATCCTTTCCTTCATTGCTCTTCAGCTCCAGCTGACCTCTGTAGCCAGGGACACAGCTGTTCACAGTGAAAGTGATAGGATTTTTCGTCATTTGTCCTCCATGTATATGTATATCACTACATACTTGACATTTGATTCTAATACAACATAACTGAAAATCTAAAACTACTTTCCAGTCGATCATAACAGCGAGCTTTTTCGCCAACAAAAAATTAGAAACATCATTAACTTAATTTAAAAACACATTGGCAACCAGAAACTCGGAAACAGCTACTTGATCCATTTAAAAACTTCCTAAACAATTCTGAGTTTTAACATCTTCTCTTTCGTCGCTTCTTTGTTTTCTTCGTTCGTCGTTTAGAAGTTCTAAAACGTCTAAATTCTTCTAATTTTCTTTCTTTTTGCATCTTGTTTTACGACCATTTGTTAATGCTCCATCATCTCCTCCTGCGACACCGACTCTGCACTTTCAGTCTCTGCGTCCTGCAAAACGTCGGTAGCTATTCTGACGCCGTTGGAAGCAGGCCTCCAACACTTCTGCTTTTCTACTCTTTGTGTACAACGAGCACTCAATGCAATTAAGAATATGCATGGTGACCAGTGGATTTGCACTCAGTGCCAAGAAAAGGAGAAGGTTGCGGCCATTAGGGAAAAAGCTAAAATCTTCGGACGGTATGTAGACGATATCTTGAGATCTGCGCAGAGTGACTCTATCGACAGCATCTTACAGCATCTTGGACAGGGTCAACACGCTTCATCACAACTTGGAATTTACTATCGAAAGGTTGAGAGACAACGGTATCCTTTTTCTGGACATGTTCGTAAAATGCCAGGATGCATGTGTGAGTACGAGTTGTTATCAGAAACCCGCAGATACTGGACTGATCCTTACCTTCAGAGCCCTTACACCGATTGGTTACAAACGCAACATGATTCAGGGCTGCATTAACCGCATCTATAGTGCCACATCGACATGGAACAATTTCCATTCTGAGATTCAAAAGGCAAAGAAGATATGGGAAGCAAACCAGTATCCACCCCAACTCTACGAACCCATCTTCAGGGAAACTATTGATAAACTGCTGGGGCCGAAAATCAACATCACGGACAGGCAGAAGAAAGACAAAGGCCAGTCAACAATGTTCACTTAGCAAAACAGAGGCACTGTGAGTGACACGTTTACAAGACATTTGAACAATATCACTCGTGTCCCTGTTATTTTCACTACCCGGAAACTGAAAACTGCTGTCCCGTCTCTTAAATCCAAGATCCCTAATCATCTCTGTAGTAATGTGGTGTAGCATATCACTTGTCCTGGCTGTAGTGCCAGCTATGTTGGGCAGACAACCCGACACCTCACCACACGCCTTAACGAGCATTCGCGGATCTCTACTCCAGTGGGTGAACACATGACACAATGCGTTGGCAACACAGAAAACTTGATGGCAAAGATCATAGATCGATCTAACGACCCTGTCAAAATTTTAACGCTTGAGGCCCTCCACATCAACCGACTCAAACCAAGGATCAACAGAAAAGAAGAATACAGGTCGCGCGAACTCACAATCAAGGTTTAGAAAAACATCATTATTGTCCCATCATAGATAGCTTAAAGATATCTATATACTTTTTAGATCTCTCGGTGCTATTTTTATACTGTTTTTTGTTTTTCAATTTTGATTTCATTTCTGTTTGTACACTTTGGATTGTGCGTTTATTAATTTTCCTTTTTTTGACTGATGATGATTGTAATCAATCGAAAACGTTCGCTTAACTAACATTGATTGTTTTTCCTGAGCAATTTTGCTTATAGCAAGCGTAAAATAAATATACTACTTCAATTCACTCACCTCTCTACAAAGCTTCAGACAAAACTCGTCTACTATGACTCTGAGGTAGATGAACGGCTTATCATCCTTTCCTTCATTGCGCTTCAGCTCCAGCTGACCTCTGTAGCCAGGGACACAGCTGTTCACAGTGAAAGTGATAGGATTTTCCGTCATTTGTCCTCCATGTATATGTATATCACTACATACTTGACTTTGATTCTAATACAACATAACTGAAAATCTAAAACTACTTTCCAGTCGATCATAACAGCGAGCTTTTTTGCCAACAAAAAATTAGAAACATCATTAACTTAATTTAAAAACACATTGGCAACCAGAAACTCGGAAACAGCTACTTGATCCATTTAAAAACTTACTAAACAATTCTGAGTTTTAACATCTTCTCTTTCGTCGCTTCTTTGTTTTCTTCGTTCGTCGTTTAGAAGTTCTAAAACGTCTAAATTCTTCTAATTTTCTTTCTTTTTGCATCTTGTTTTACGACCATTTGTCAATGCTCCAACCCCTCCTCCTGCGACAACGACTCTGCACTTTCAGTCTCTGCGTCCTGCAACACGTCGGTAGCTATTCTGACGCCGTTGGAAGCAGGCCTCCAACACTTCTGCTTTTCTACTCTTTGTGTACAACAAGCACTCAATGCAATTAAGAATATGCATGGTGACCAGTGGATTTGCACTCAGTGCCAAGAAAAGGAGAAGGTTGCGGCCATTAGGGAAAAAGCTAAAATCTTCGGACGCTATTAGACGATATCTTGAGATCTGCGCAGAGTGACTCTATCGACAGCATCTTGGACAGGGTCAACACGCTTCATCACAACTTGGAATTTACTATCGAAAGGTTGAGAGACAACGGTATCCTTTTTCTGGACATGTTCGTAAAATGCCAGGATGCATGTGTGAGTAAGAGTTGTTATCAGAAACCCGCAGATACTGGACTGATCCTTAACTTCAGAGCCCTTACACCGATTGGTTACAAACGCAACATGATTCAGGGCTGCATTAACCGCATCTATAATGCCACATCGACATGGAACAATTTCCATTCTGAGATTCAAAAAGAAGATATGGGAAGCAAACCAGTATCCACCCCAATTCTACGAACCCATCTTCAGAGAAACTACTGCTGGGAACGAAAATCAACATCACGGACAGGCAGAGAAAGACAAAGGCCTGTCAACAATGTTCACTTTGCAATACAGAGGCACTGTGAGTGACACGTTTAGAAGACATTTGAACAATATCACTCGTGTCCCTGTTATTTTCACTACCCGGAAACTGAAAACTGGAGTCCCGTCTCTAAAATCCAAGATCCCGAATCATCTCTCTAGTAATGTGGTGTAGCATATCACTTGTCCTGGCTGTAGTACCAGCTATGTTGGGCAGACAACCCGACACCTCACCACACGCCTTAACGAGCATTCGCGGATCTCTACTCCAGTGGGTGAACACATGACACAATGCGTTGGCAACACATAAAACTTGATGGCAAAGATCATAGATCGATCTAACGACCCTGTCAAAATTTTAACGCTTGAGGCCCTCCACATCAACCGACTCAAACCAAGGATCAACAGAAAAGAAGAATACAGGTCGCGCGAACTCACAGTCAAGGTTTAGAAAAACATCATTATTGTCCCATCATAGATAGCTTAAAGATATCTATATACTTTTTAGATCTCTCGGTGCTATTTTTATACTGTTTTTTGTTTTTCAATTTTGATTTCATTTCTGTTTGTACACTTTGGATTGTGCGTTTATTAATTTTCCTTTTTTTGACTGATGATGATTGTAATCAATCGAAAACGTTCGCTTAACTAACATTGATTGTTTTTCCTGAGCAATTTTGCTTATAGCAAGCGTAAAATAAATATACTACTTCAATTCACTCACCTCTCTACCAAGCTTTAGACAAAACTCGTCTACTATGACTCTGAGGTAGATGAACGGCTTATCATCCTTTCCTTCATTGCGCTTCAGCTCCAGCTGACCTCTGTAGCCAGGGACACAGCTGTTCACAGTGAAAGTGATAAGATTTTTCGTCATTTGTCCTCCATGTATATGTATATCACTACATACTTGACTTTGATTCTAATACAACATAACTGAAAATCTAAAACTACTTTCCAGTCGATCATAACAGCGAGCTTTTTCGCCAACAAAAAATTAGAAACATCATTAACTTAATTTAAAAACACATTGGCAACCAGAAACTCGGAAACAGCTACTTGATCCATTTAAAAACTTACTAAACAATTCTGAGTTTTAACATCTTCTCTTTCGTCGCTTCTTTGTTTTCTTCGTTCGCCGTTTAGAAGTTCTAAAACGTCTAAATTCTTCTAATTTTCTTTCTTTTTGCATCTTGTTTTACGACCATTTGTCAATGCTCCAACCCCTCCTCCTGCGACAACGACTCTGCACTTTCAGTCTCTGCGTCCTGCAACACGTCGGTAGCTATTCTGACGCCGTTGGAAGCAGGCCTCCAACACTTCTGCTTTTCTACTCTTTGTGTACAACAAGCACTCAATGCAATTAAGAATATGCATGGTGACCAGTGGATTTGCACTCTGTGCCAAGAAAAGGAGAAGGTTGCGGCCATTAGGGAAAAAGCTAAAATCTTCGGACGCTATTAGACGATATCTTGAGATCTGCGCAGAGTGACTCTATCGACAGCATCTTGGACAGGGTCAACACGCTTCATCACAACTTGGAATTTACTATCGAAAGGTTGAGAGACAACGGTATCCTTTTTCTGGACATGTTCGTAAAATGCCATGATGCATGTGTGAGTAAGAGTTGTTATCAGAAACCCGCAGATACTGGACTGATCCTTAACTTCAGAGCCCTTACACCGATTGGTTACAAACGCAACATGATTCAGGGCTGCATTAACCGCATCTATAATGCCACATCGACATGGAACAATTTCCATTCTGAGATTCAAAAAACAAAGAAGATATGGGAAGCAAACCAGTATCCACCCCAATTCTACGAACCCATCTTCAGAGAAACTACTGCTGGGAACGAAAATCAACATCACGGACAGGCAGAGAAAGACAAAGGCCTGTCAACAATGTTCACTTTGCAATACAGAGGCACTGTGAGTGACACGTTTAGAAGACATTTGAACAATATCACTCGTATCCCTGTTATTTTCACTACCCGGAAACTGAAAACTGCAGTCCCGTCTCTAAAATCCAAGATCCCGAATCATCTCTGTAGTAATGTGGTGTAGCATATCACTTGTCCTGGCTGTAGTACCAGCTATGTTGGGCAGACAACCCGACACCTCACCACACGCCTTAACGAGCATTCGCGGATCTCTACTCCAGTGGGTGAACACATGACACAATGCGTTGGCAACACAGAAAACTTAATGGCAAAGATCATAGATCGATCTAACGACCCTGTCAAAATTTTAACGCTTGAGGCCCTCCACATCAGCCGACTCAAACCAAGGATCAACGGAAAAGAAGGATACAGGTCGCGCGAACTCACAGTCAAGGTTTAGAAAAACATCATTATTGTCCCATCATAGATAGCTTAAAGATATCTATATACTTTTTAGATCTCTGGGTGCTATTTTTATACAGTTTTTTGTTTTTTATTTTTGATTTCATTTCTGTTTGTACACTTTGGATTGTGCGTTTATTGTTTTTCCTTTTTTAGACTGATGATGATTGTAATCAATCGAAAACGTTCTCTTAACTAACATTGATTGTTTTTCCTGAGCAATTTTGCTTATAGCAAGCGTAATATAAATATACCACTTCAATTCACTCACCTCTCTACCAAGCTTCAGACAAAACTCGTCTGCTATGTCTCTGAGGTAGATGAACGGCTTATCATCCTTTCCTTCATTGCTCTCCAGCTGACCTCTGTAGCCAGGGACACAGCTGTTCACAGTGAAGGTAATAGGATTTTTCGTCATTTGTCCTCCATGTATATGTATATCACTACATACTTAACATTTGATTCTAATACAACATAACTGAAAATCTAAAACTACTTTCCAGTCGATCATAACAGCGAGCTTTTTGGCCAACAAAAAACTAGAAACATCATGAACTTAATTTAAAAACACATTGGCAACCAAAAACTCGGAAACAGCTACTTGATCCATTTAAAAACTTACAAAACAATTCTGAGTTTTAACATCTTCTCTTTCGTCGCTTCTTTGTTTTCTTCTTTCGTCGTTTAGAAGTTCTAAAACCTCTAAATTCTTCCAATTTTCTTTCTTTTTGCATCTTGTTTTACGGCCATTTGTCAATGCTCCATCCCCTCCTGCGACACCGACTCTGCACTTTCAGTCTCTGCGTCCTGCAACACGTCGGTAGCTATTCTGACGCCGTTGGAAGCAGGCCTCCAACACTTCTGCTTTTCTACTGTTTGTGTACAACAAGCACTCAATGCAATTAAGAATATGCATGGTGACCAGTGGATTTGCACTCAGTGCCAAGAAGAGAAGGTTGCGGCCATTAGGGAAAAAGCTAAAATCTTCGGACGCTATGTAGACGATATCTTGAGATCTGCGCAGAGTGACTCTATCGACAGCATCTTGGACAGGGTCAACACGCTTCATCACAACTTGGAATTTACTATCGAAAGGTTGAGAGACAACGGTATCCTTTTTCTGGATATGTTCGTAAAATGCCAGGATGCATGTGTGAGTACGAGTTGTAATCAGAGACCCACAGATACTGGACTGATCCTTACCTTCAGAGCCCTAACACCGATTGGTTACAAACGCAACATGATTCAGGGCTGCATTAACCGCATCTATAATGCCACATCGACATGGAACAATTTCCATACTGAGATTCAAAAGGCAAAGAAGATATGGGAAGCAAACCAGTATCCACCCCAATTCTACGAACCCATCTTCAGAGAAACTACTGCTGGGGCCGAAAATCAACATCACGGACAGGCAGAAGAAAGACAGAGGCCTGTCAACAATGTTCACTTTGCAATACAGAGGCACTGTGAGTGACACGTTTAGAAGACATTTGAACAAAATCACTCGTGTCCCTGTTATTTTCACTAGCCGGAAACTGAAAACTGCAGTCCCGTCTCTAAAATCCAAGATCCCGAATCATCTCTGTAGTAATGTGGTGTAGCATATCACTTGTCCTGGCTGTAGTGCCAGCTATAATAATAATAATAATAATAATATGAATTTAGCGTACGCAAGGAGTTTCCCCCACAGTTTCAGTTAAGTTAGTTAGACATATTTCTGCAGTTGTTTCGGGTACAGTCGCACAGAATTTTCCAGCTACAGGAGTTGGAATCATCGAATCTTTTCTCGAAATGCTCCCACATCCATTGCAGCAACCGTCCTTTGAGTCCTATCGTGTTGGTAAAGTCCACTTTTTGAGGAACCAAATTAGCCAGCCTCTTTGCATGAAACCAGAAATTTTTCACAAACAAATTTTGCAGGGCGTGTACATTCAAATAAACGAGATCTTGTATTAGCCAGGTCATTTTTTGGCGGAAAACGGTCAGAAAAATTGAAGTCGTAGTGATTATTGAGGATTTTAGATAGTAGAAGTAAATTATTGAGCTGAATGTACATGGGTAAAGGCAGTATTCCTAGACGCTGAAGCGACGTTTTGTAATTAGGATCTGTTGCAATCCATTTGCATGCATTGCGTTGAACACCTTCTAACAGTTTCATTTCTTCGACGTTCAATTGATAGCACGCTGAGCCGTATAGCAAAACTGGAATTACCATGGATTTGAACAGATTAAGTTTGGTCTTGGTATTAAGAGGCAGTGGGCTGCGCTTCAGCATGCATAGAGTGCTGAGGGCTTTTCCTCTTCTAAGTTTAATATGCGATGTCCAGCCTAGATCCGATTTTACAATTATTCCTAGGTCTTTTTCCTCTGAGACTTTCTTAATTAAAATTGAGTCGAAGTAAAAGTCGCTACTTGTGGCACGTTTAACCGGTAGGTGAGTGCATTTTGACGCATTGAACGCAATCTGGTTTTGTTGAGTCCACGTGAAGATGTTATTTAGGTCTTTCTGAAAATCTGCGTTAAGTGTACTAATTCGTAAGAACTTTGCGTCGTCTGCGTATAGAAAGCTGGTGGAATGTTTACATACACTTGGTAGGTCGTTAATCATGACAAGAAAAAACAATGGCCCGATGATTGATCCTTGAGGAACACCGCTTGTGACATAGAATGATTGGGACAGACAGTCTTTGATTTTGACACATTGTGTTCTCTTTGTCAGGTAGTTATAAATTAGTTTTAAAATTTTGCCTCTGATTCCCAGCGAGTAGAGCTTATCAATCAGAATACCGTGATCTACTTGGTCAAAAGCTTTCTCGAAATCAGTATATATTACGTCTACTTCTTCATTTTTGCTTATAGCTGAATATATGGTATCAAGATAGAGCAGCATTTGGATGATCCCTGACCTTTTCGCGCGAAATCCGAATTGGTTGTTGTGCAACATAGGTTCTAGATGTTTATATAGATCGATGAAAAAAACTTTTTCGAAGATTTTGCTGGCAATATTAAGTAGTGATATGGGTCTGTAGTTACTTATCGAGGCCTTGCTTCCTTTCTTTTTGAATATTGGGCTGACAATAGAGTGTTTCCATTGATCAGGGAAACAACAGGTCTGGAGTGCTTTATATATGATATGGTAGAGAGAGGGCGTTAAAGATTCACTACAACGCTTAAATAAAACAGGAGGTAGTAGATCGGGACCTCTCGACTTACTTAGATCTAGATCATTACACAGTTTGGCAATCAGATTCCTGTCTGGTTCTATATTATGAATTATTTGTTTAATTGAGTGCTCTTGTTTTTCAAGACAGGATGGTTGAGAAGAGATTATAAATGCTGAGTTAAAAAACTTCGCGAATAGATTAGCTTGTTCTGGCAAGGTTTTCGCAACTGAATTATCAAGTTTCATGACGGAAGGTAGTTCTGAGTTACGGAACTTTCTATATTATTTAAACAGGGCTTTAGTATCACGCGAGTTAGACAGATGTTGTTCGTATTCGCTTCTGTTATTCTCTACGGCGGTTTGTACCTTTTCATTCATTGCAATCACCGAGGCACATTGTGAACCTTTTTGTTTGCGTAATGTTGACAGACGTTTCATTGAATTTGACGTCTCAGGAGTTATCCAGGGAGGAAGATTTTGTCTATGTTGAGTTCTACGCGGGATGAATTTTGGCAGAAAGCTATGATTCCATTCGTACCAAAGTTCGACTATTTTTGTAACATTTGACCAGCAGTAAGGTGAGAAGGTGTTGATTGAAAACGCCTCGTTTAAACCGTTGAAGTCAGCTTTGCAATAGCTATAGAAACTGGTTTTACTAAATGTGGAGTTTTTCTCGAGTTCCTTTACGCGGATTATTGAGTTAATAGGTTTGTGATCAGATTTTGGTGCAGTAAATGCGTCGAGTGGTAGGGTGTCCATTATTTCAACTTGGTTGCTAACAAGGACTAAGTCAAGTATATTAGCGTTCGTTGTTTTGAAATGAACAGTTTGAGTTAAGCTTAATTTATCTATTTTGTCAAGTATATATTGATGGAGCGGTTCTGAGGTTTGAATGGACCAGTCAATTGAAGAAAGATTAAAGTCTGCGTTTATTATACGATGATTTGCATTGCAGTTCGACAAGAAGTCCATTAGCTGACAAATGCGGAAGGGCTCCAGATAAAATTTGCTGTTAGGAGGGGGGAAATAGCATGTGGCAATTAGTAATGTGCCTTCGGAAGATTTCCAGATTATAGCGGTGCAATAACCTTGAAATTTGTCAGGAAGAGAGATTTCATAGCATTTTAGTGCATACTTTGTTGCAATAGTAACCACACTGTGGGCGGTTTTTTTCATTTTGTTTGGTGTTTCTGTCAGAACGAAAGATATTGAAGCCAGGGAGGAATAGTTCGGAGTCGCTGATGTTAATTGTGAGCCATGTTTCGCTTAAACAGATGATGTCAAATTTTTTAGTGAAGACAAAGTTTGATAGAGATGTGCGCCTACTTGAGTTCACTAAGCTTCGGGTATTGAAAGTAAGAATCGAATAATCGGTAAATTGGTCAGTTTCGTGACTCAAAGAAAGTCAACATTCACTCAAATCTTCTACTGCTCCATCTAGGAAGAGTTCTAAATTACGAACTTTTAATCGGCTAGGATCTGTGTTTTCTTCGATCAGGCTTCTTTTTTTCAAGATTTTGCGTTCTTGTTCTTGCTCGGTCTTATTCAACGATTTGCTGATGTACACTTTGAATTTTTCGTCTGCGGTACCATCGTATTGCTTCAGTCTGAAGGCACTCGCAAGTACCTTGTATGCAGTCATTTTGTCGCGAAACTTGACTAAAAATGTTCTTGGTCTTCTCAACTCAGGTCTGAATTTTACCATACGTGTTGCTGATGTTATTGCTTCTTTTTGAATTTCGAGTTGTTCCATGATTGAAATCATGGCTTTTTCTTCGTGTTGTATTGTCTAGCTGTTTGAGCTTCTTTTTAGAGCTGACAGATTTGAACTCCGGTATACCGGAGATCCTCACCTCACATGTTTTATCATCTTCGGAGCTTTTCTGTTTCAACAGTGCTGAGATGTAGCTACCCTTGGAGGTTTCCCCTGCTGATTGCGTTTCTGACAATGCTGATCCTTTAACGTCATCGTGCACTTTTTTATTGAAGATTTGATAGCATTAAAGTCGTTCTGAATGCTCTCTTTTTCGTTGAACTTAAGTATTAATTCTTTGAATAGACAAACAATGTTATCTTTTTTCGTTTTGCTTAGGAACTTGTTTAGATCATCGTCGTGAGCAGACAGGATTTGATCAAGTGAGGGATAGTAGTTCACATCTACCGAACCAAAGCGCGTCCTGGTCTCACCCATTATATCGATATGGGTCTACTAGAAAATGATTGCTTGCTTTAAGACTTGTTTGCAATGAATCCCGAGAGGGAGACCAATTTGCCAAGCCTTACAAACAGCGGAGCGGAAAAAAGGAAGGGAGGGGTCTGACTTCAACAGTGAATCCAGAAAAGGAGACCTATCTGTTAAAGTCTAAACGAGGGCTCTAACCTTATCCCGTGGATGATCCGCACAGACAACCGGTCGCTCGATTGCACTCGTAAGTGTTGGGTCGTCGCTCGCTGACACTTACAGAATAGTCTTCGTATAAGACCCGTTTCTTCAAAATGCTTCTTAGTCCACTCAAAGCTGACTCGTTGAGGTGGACGTGATCTCGCTCGGTGACGTGGTTCTCACAGTAAATCTGTTCAGATAGGCCTCGGAAAACCCAACGAGCGCCAACTGCTTGTTTTTCCATCTTTCGATTTACCGCGAAGTGTCGGAAAATCAACATCACGGACCCAAAATCATCGACATGGAACAATTTTCATACTGAGATTCAAAAGGCAAAGAAGACATGGGAAGCAAACCAGTATCCACCCCAATTCTACGAACCCATCTTCAGAGAAACTACTGCTGGGGCCGAAAATCAACATCACGGACAGGCAGAAGAAAGACAAAGGCCTGTCAACAATGTTCACTTTGCACTACAGAGGCACTGTGAGTGACACGTTTAGAAGACATTTGAACAATATCACTCGTGTCCCTGTTATTTTCACTACCCGGAAACTGAAAACTGCTGTCCCGTCTCTAAAATCCAAGATCCCGAATCATCTCTGTAGTAATGTGGTGTAGCATATCACTTGTCCTGGCTGTAGTGCCAGCTATGTTGGGCAGACAACCCGACACCTCACCACACGCCTTAACGAGCATTCGCGGATCTCTATTCCAGTGGGTGAACACATGACACAATGCGTTGGCAACACAGAAAACTTGATGGCAAAGATCATAGATCGATCTAACGACCCTGTCAAAATTTTAACGCTTGAGGCCCTCCACATCAACCGACTCAAACCAAGGATCAACAGAAAAGAAGAATACAGGTCGCGCGAACTCACAGTCAAGGTTTAGAAAAACATCATTATTGTCCCATCAAAGATAGCTTAAAGATATCTATATACTTTTTAGATCTCTCGGTGCTATTTTAAACTGTTTTTTGTTTTTCATTTTTGATTTCATTTCTGTTTGTACACTTTGGATTGTGCGTTTAGTTTTTCCTTTTTTAGACTGATGATGATTGTAATCAATCGAAAACGTTCTCATAACTAACATTGATTGTTTTTCCTGAGCTATTTTGCTTGTAGCAAGCGTAATATAAATATACCACTTCAATTCACTCACCTCTCTACCCAGCTTCAGACAAAACTCGTCTACTATGTCTCTGAGGTAGATGAACGGCTTATTATCCTTTCCTTCGTTGCTCTTCAGCTCCAGCTGACCTCTGTAGCCAGGGACACAGCTGTTCACAGTGAAAGTAATAGGATTTTTCGTCATTTGTCCTCCATGTATATGTATATCACTACATACTTAACATTTGATTCTAACACAACATAACTGAAAAACTAAAACTACTTTTCAGTCGATCATAACAGCGAGCTTTTTCGCCAACAAAAAACTTGAAACATCATTAACTTAATTTTAAAACATTAGCAACCAAAAACTCAGAAACAGCTACTTGATCCATTTAAAAACTTACTGTAACACATTTACAATGTACAATTTAGAATGTATAGAAGATCATTCAAATGAAGAATGGAAAGATGTAACAACTAAGGATTCATTACAAGGCTCAAAAAAGGTGCTGCTTTCATGTTCTTGGGTGATTTCCTTGTCTTTAGACGGGTTTTTTCCTTTCAGTCTTTTCATAGCCATGATACAATGCAAATTTTTTCCTTTTTCCCCTAAAACTGAGGGAATTTTACGCTTTGACGCATATTCACTTGCTTCCTCTTCCGATTCTTTGTCCAGAGATAACTTCTCCGCGTTCTTTTGACTACCTTTGAACACTCCTAGATGTGGCTTTCTGGCATTGAAATGAAACGGTGATACGCAATTGAGATCCGTTACAATATCTTCCCATTTAATAGAGTGCATACTGGACGAAGTCTGGCTAGTGTCGCTAAATATGAACCATGATCGAGGTGCATATTGACTATTAACATAGCAGCATTCAACATCACCATAAGCTAACTCAGGAAAGGCTGGCGTCACTTCAAAGCCTACAGGGCACATGTAATGGTTAAAGCAGTGATAGATTAAAGCAGTATCAGTTGACACCAGCCCTTCTTTGAATTGCACTAGGGCAACTTCCGCTGATATGGAAGTTCTTTTGGCACCCTGTGGCTTGTACAACGTGTAGAAGTATCCACTGACATCAAAGTGTGTTGTCAGTCGGTTGAACCACTTCTTAAGCGTCGCATTTCCAGTGAAGGGTCCGAATCTGATCTGATTGAAAGGTGGCTCGAAACCGAGAATTCTCATCGCGTGTTCTTGGGTCACCGGTGCTAAGTCTCCGTTGCCCAGTCTTGAAAAGAGAAAGTTAAAACACGAAACTACCGATGATATACCACACGAATACTTGTATTGCGGTCGACTAATACATACCCATCTTTTCGTATCAAAAAATTTTCGCTCCAACAAAGGCTGCGGATCTTGGACGTAACTAACTTCGATAACCGGCCGAGACGGCTGCGCGGTGTAAACATCTGTGCTTGAGTTTTCATTCAGTATTTCGTTTGCGTGTAAACTAGTTATCAAAGAGACAGAATTTGGTTGAATATCAATTTCAATAGGAGTACCGTTGGCTCTGTAGAACCGAAAAAGAGGGTTGAAAAATGTTAAAGCTTCATCCACAAGTTGGCTAGAAAATGCATCTACAAGATCTTCGAATTCTTTCTGATCGAATAAATTATTTAATAGAGACTTTTTGATTCTGGTTTTTTGAGCTGGCGACTTCAAATTTCTATCCAATGGAACGAAAAAACTAGTTGCTTTCGTGTTGCTAGCTATTCTGCAATTTGATTTGCACGAGCTATCAGACGATGCTGTGTGGTCGTTTTCGTTGTTTTCCTCGTGTTTAACCATACTTGGGCACTCAATGCTACAACCAGGAAGGTAGCAAATCTTGGTACTGTTTACTTCCGTGCAACTCTCGCTCACTTTCTGCTCCATTTTCTCAGTTTCGACATTATTGACCACTTTTTCGATTAAACTTTCCACAAACTCATTAGCCTCTACCGAAACGCTCATTTCACTATTTACAGATTCAACGGTCAAATTTTCAGGCTTACAAAATTCTTCTTTATCAAGTGCACCAGGTGAGTCCTCTACAGAGAATGAGACACTCCCGCTGTCAATAACATCTCTTACGACAGAATCAAGCAGCTCATTTGACAAAGGCTTCACTTCCATGAAGACTACCCAGCCTATACACATTCCAACACTACGCATGCATAGCTAACAAAAACCGCTTGGTTCGAAGATAGATTTTCAGATCTCCTCGATCTAATATTCAAAATAACCACTTGGTAGACAATGCTTAATCTGAAACCGCGTACTTTTATTATTATATGATTCTCGGTAATAGAACGAACATAATTTGTACGCAATGAAGCTGATAATTTAGAGGACAGATTTCAAATTGACCATGTCATGCTCAAAATTATAATTGATGTGCCAGTCGGTCATATTTGGAAGTTTGACCTTGAGCAACACGAGAAAGGTAATTTTGTGGTGGAATGAAATTTTTGCAAAAATTCGATTTTTTTTTATTTTGTTTGGTAATCAGAAGGTCAAAAGTATCATAGTAACCGAGGTTACAGTCATGAGTCCCTTCATCATGTATTCCAGTCAAATTCCTTGGAATTTTCTGGATATGGAAGTGATAATGATAAAAGAAGATGTCAAGTGTTTAAGTCCTTTTCAATTAAAATCGATACGGGTTACGCTTCTTCAATAAGAACACGCAACTCGACACGAGATAATATAATATACAAGTGTTACAAGTAAAAAATTTCGTCGAAAGTTATTTTGTCATTTATTGTTCCGAGTACGCAAGCGGCGTTCGCAATCTGTATTGCCAGGGAGATTCTCTGTTTTAAAAAGCTGCCTGCTCTGGGTTCCTCAGTGCATATGCTTAGGTTCTTACAAAGCTTGCTCAAAAAAACTTCTGTGCTGGGGCCGGCCGCGCCCTGAATTTCAAAAGCTAGCGGTTGAAAAAGATATCCATCATTTACAAGATCTTTATATTTGTCAATTTTTCGCTCTTCCGCTTCAGCGGCAGCCGTACCAGGGTTACAAACAGACCCGGCATTAATCCTACAAGGAGCTAAGGAGTCTACTACCGTTAAATCCCACAAGAGCTGCTTACCATCAGCCCATGGAACGAGCGTCAAATCGTCTGGTCGCTTCTGATCGGTCCTGTAGAGGTGTCGTGGTTCTAAAACAGACGGAATATGAGTAGATGATAGACTCATCTTTATAAGGGCATTCAGGTTTGAATGCCTAGAGAATCTCCCTGCACTTTTGAGGCAAGAAAGACCATGCCAACCATCCTCGGTAACGTCTTTTCCGCACACGCATTTATGCCGTTCGCATATTTTTGATCCTAATCGAAGTCCTATCGCAATTCTGAGTCGCTGGTTCGACAGTTTTAACCTTAAATTTTTGCACGGGATGACGTTCAACCATTGGGATCCAAATCTATCTTGGAACGCGTTGAACCTTTTTACGTCCGTTGGTTCGAGTCGTAAAATCAAGTCTGCAATCTTGCTGTCAAATATTGGCTCCGTCCAATTTCTTTAGATTTCATTTTCCGGAGCCATTTCAATTTTTCCAAGGTCAAACCAGGTTTAAGCGCATCATCATAGGTCCCATCCACATGCTCCAAACCAAAGATATCGCTCAAGGCATCTTTTGCTCCTACTGCTGAGGCTAAGAAAGCGGGTAAAGCGAGTAGACGAGCGGAAAAAACGCCCAAGCTACCTTTGGCTGCCGGGAAAACTGCTTGTAAAAACTGGTTATCATCCATTTTCACGTTAGTGACCTTGCATGACGAATTTCTTAGTAATTTATCGTAGCGTTCAAAAAAACCATTTTGCAAAAAACAAGGGCTCGTACGCAAAAAATATTGGAGTTTTGGCATGCTAAAGCAATTTTTCAGGAGGTAAAAACCATAATGGGCGTCTAGTTTGTCAATGACATCCGAGATTTTTTCAAGCTCCCTAATTTTTTCGTCGAGCAATTCTTTTCGGCAAAGTTCGCCGATTGGAGATCCTAAAATGAGGAGTTCTTCTTTTGTTTTTAATTTTATTTTGGGGCATATTTTTCGAAATTATGTTAAAATTGAATTATACTGTGTACTAGTAGTCGGTCCCAAAAAACAAAGTTCACACTTCTCAGTGTTTAAGCTCAGGCCTTAAATTTGTTCCGATTTCAGAATGTTTTTAAGGTCCCGGAGTACTACCTTATAGTCGTCGGCTAAATTCCCATCATCGAAATACCAGATGTTAATTTTCGACTCCAACTGTTTGACTAGTGTATGAATTGTTTCCGCAAAAAGGGGTGGGGCTTCAGGATCACCTTGCTGAGTTCCGTCTTCTGACATTATGACAGAGCTTCCGTAAAAAAAGGTAACTAGGTTTACCATACGCGCAATGGGTGTAATTATACAATTCGGGGCGATTTGAAAAAACATGATTCAGCATTGTTTCTCTGTTTAAAGAGTTAAAGGCATTCTTAAAATCTAGTTTTCAAAGAACAGTACATTTTGGATTGTCGTCGCGTTCAATTAGGATTCGAAACGAGTGCGCAGCTATTTCTGCTCCTCGTTTGGTACCGCATTCTACCTGTACGTTTCCGAAAAAATTTTGTCGCTCGGAGAGGGCCTTGCTTCCAGCGCATTTAGACGCGATACGTCTCAGCGTGTTGCCTATGGCAATCGGTCTCAACCCTCCGTCCATTTTTATGAGGGCGATAAGCTTTGCGTCAAAAAAGAAAGGTCTTAGTGGTTCCGGTATTTTGCCATCTCCAATGAGGTTTATCAGCTTAGTAAGCAATTTCAGAAAATTAAGTCCTGCACTGCCATTCGACTTACTAACAGATCTTTAAAAATTTGAGGAAAAATTTTATCAGGACCTGCTGCTGATCCGTTTGGAAAGGACATTATCGCTTTGTATAGGTCGAAATCGGTTACGAAACAAACTATCCAACTTTTCTGGATTTGGAGCTGCAACTTTGGCTCGCTGCGGGTGCTTACACAACAATTTTTGATAGTTATCAGTTGAAAAAGGAGCTATTTTGTCATCCGAAGCAGCAAGCCTTATTCCTCCCTTTACATTTCTTTCATCGAGCTTACTACTTTTTAACTTTATTCTCTGCTCGAGGTCACTCAGAGGCGGGCTTGAAACTTGGGGATGGGGTTTTGGAAGTGACACGTCATTTGCTCGAGTTTTCTTATTTATCAAAGAGCTCATGCTTGTGGTCTGTTTGCGTCCACTTCTTTTCGGTTGCTCCAAAAAAAACAAGAACGACGTTAAAAAAATTAGACATTTTGTAACATCTTCTACCTTGTAGACGATGTCATTTATTTTGTCCGACAGACTTTCCGCCAAGGGAACACGCGAGTCTTTTGGTACTCTCTTGAGTACTCGGACATTTGAGATAGCTGTATTAACATAATTGTCTATCACTAAATCATTACCTATTGTTGCTTTATTAACAGATTTTACATCAACGCATAAAAGACACTGAAACCATTGGGTTTTCTTAGAATCGCTAAGAGAAAAATTTACACAACTGATTTGATACCAACTAGAACTACAATCACATCTAATCCAATTTATCAGTCCTGAAGGTTTTAAGCAATCTTTGCTTGTACACTCTTTGTTGTTTTTCCTCATCTTGACGACGCATAAAGGTAAAAAAAAGGATTTTGACTGGACTTTAGGGGACTGAACTAACCCATGATAAGCGGTTAGTGGGAATTTTACAAGTCAGCAAATAAACAAAAGACAACTAAATTAATTTAAATTTTAAAATCGAATTATAAAAATCAAAAACAAGGAACAATCTCACCCGAGCTCAGTAGGTCCAGCGGCGCACCACCAGACTCCTCAACCCAGTTTCAGTTCCCCACCTCCCCACAGAAAGCCACTTGACAGACCTGTCTCTAAAATTCCTCAGAGGGCGCTCCACATACAGGCACAAACATCAAACATAACAAATCTATTTAATAAGTTTATCACAACAATTAGGCTAACATGTCCAAAACTCCATGTCCACATGTCCAACAATTAGGCTAGCATGACATGTCCAAAATCCGAATTGGACATGTCATGCTCAAGTTTCTCGCGACAACTGAAAATGAGAAAATAAAAAATCAGAAGAACCGATTTACAATCGAGGGAAAGTGGTCGAAGAAAGTAGCGGGAAAATGCTATTCGCAATTTCCAGACATGG